>NW_021629823.1:0-84653 GCF_900700375.1 Denticeps clupeoides | reverse complement strand
CCTTCTGTGATGGTGTTTAGCCATATTAATGAATTAATTAATGTCAGATGAAAATAAAGCTGTATTAATTATTCCAGTTTATCTTAAACTAATTAAGATCAATTTAGACGCTCTTGGCACAGTCGCGGCCCTCAACGAGGGCCGGATGTGCCGCAGACCGGCTGTATTTTGGGTTTTAGGGGAATGTGAATGGCCCCTCTGAAACTCTGATTTGGCTTTAGGTATGACTAGTCGTTAATTTAATTACGAGAAAGTACACCACATAAAACACAGTCTATTTACCAGTGTTTTTTTTTTGTCAACGATGAGCAAAGAGGTGGAGATGTAGAGATACAAAGAACAACGGGACAGGGACTGCAGTCAATTGCCTTATAAAGTCTGATTAATTAGAATTAATTAGAACAAGAACTACAATTACAATGATACAACGTGCCCAGAAACTCTCATAGGGTCTCCATACCAATAAGCACAATTCGGTAGCAGTGAAAGGAATTTAAGTGATATGGGTGAACCCACTTGCGAGTATCACTATTTTACTTCACGAATGCGAGTCGGTCTATACGGCACTATACTGCACCACCGTTACCATTTGATTAGGTTCATGAGTGACGAGACGAAATGAAAACGTAGTACAGGAAAATACGTGCGCTTGATCTGCAGAGTTGAACTTGAGGTCGCTTTGCTACTCAGTGACTGAGCATAGATCTCAAGGCATCCTTAAATTAAGGTAAGCAATTACATGGAAAACCAATAATGGAAGTTGCATTTTTCCAGAAGCCTTTAAAATGTTCTCATAACTGCTCATCCTCATCTATTCATGGTGGCCTCCTCCTCGCCAATCTAGATGAGTCTCATGTGCATCTTGCCTAGGCCCACCAGAGTCTTTAGAGGGCATTTCAGTTAGCGAAGTATGTGGACATTAGGGATGCCATATGTTAGTTTATGCTGCTTATTCATGTCATATTTACATTGTAATCAGCACCATTAAGTTAATGAGTAAGTTACTTATTCATGTAGATGACTTGGTTGGGTGGGTGGGAGAAAGTTGTAGTGGGGGACACTGGTGGGTGAAGCTTGTCTAGGGCTTCAGATGTGAGCGTGGAAGCCTCTGGTTTTCACTACATTCTTTGTTGACGAGTCTAAAATGCGAGCGTTGAACGCGCAGTAATCAAAGCAAAAATGCAACGGCTGGGTTTGTTCGCTGTCATTTGATGCCATCCCAGGGGTGCATTTCCACTTCCTCTCATGTCTGATTTAATAAACTCAAACGATCTCAATCAGAATATCACATTAGGCTTCTGAATGCACTCTCAGAAACATAACCACAAAATATTGCTGGGGGTTTGTGTTTCATGTGGGTCCTTCAGAGTTCACCCAAAGACCAGTCTGATGAGCTGGTTGCCTTGTCTAGAGGATGGTCCATAGCTTCCTGAAATACATGAATGGCTACGTAGGGACAGATGGTGGAATGATGGATAGATATGTAAGAGTTTTAGAAGAAACAAAGCGAAATAATCTTTACATTCTCACACAGTCATTAAAATATAATGATGAGAAGACGAAGCTACTTGCAAACTCACTCAATTACTGAATGCATTAAACAATGAAAACATGTCTTGGTTTTAATTAGATATCTACTGAAGAATCTCACAGTGACCCATATGTGAGATTTCACCTGCCATGAAGGGTGAAGATGTACATGTCAAAACATGCTGGAACACCCTTTTCCATGGCTCTGATGTTGTCCAGCTCTGATTCTCATTGTAGGTTGTTTTGGTGGTGAACACAGGCGTGACTGAGTTGTCGTCATTATGGATGAATTAGCTTTTTGAATCACGACAGTCTGACTACCTATATTAGTGAAAACAACTATGGGACTTAAAATGTAAACTAGAAGGATTTGTGTGTTTACACCGTATCTAATAAGTTAAACAGTTTATGCACCATTTTACATGTACTGCTAAACGGTGCATAGTCGTGTCTTATTTATTCATTCAGTCTCGGTTGTCAATCACTTTCTGACCCCTAACTTACCAGCATCGTCAAATAATCATAAAGGTTAATATTTGGCCAGCTACTGAGAACCTAGTGGTGGAAGAGTGTACTGCAAGCAAAAAAGGAGATACTCTTGGGTGAGTACTGTGAGAGATACTAGAGGGTGGACTAGACACCACCGTCCCACTGGACTGGTCTTTACCAAAACTTGAGACTTGGGTGCTCCAGCCCTCCCCACATTGAGCTCCAAACACCTGGCAGCAAAGCTGATGCACTCGAGTGCCTGCTAACTATCACACAGCGAACATCGTTGGAGCATCGAACAGATGGATCTGCTGACATTTTCCCGCTGCGTCTGCGCCATAATCCGGCGGTCTCCCATTTGTCCACCTCCTCAATGTGCCCCCCAATGCACGAACCCCCTCTCCTCCTATGGGGTTTTCAGGATTCTGATAGAATTCCGTAGCCAAATGGATAATCTGCAATTTGTTACAATTTATCATTTTTTCCCCTCAGTTTGGATACGCTCAAGCTCTGTCCAGGCCAGCAGCGGCAGGTGCTATCGGTCAGGGCAAGCCTGGCCCAACATAAAAATGTAAATGCCGCCCTCATCCCACTCGACAGGCTGTTGTTATCCGTTTTTAACAGGCCACCTCTGATGACAGGCCATATTTCTAAGTCCACCCCGGAGTTATGCTGGCGCTTTTAAACCCCGTAAACTTTGACTCAACTCATTCAATTAGACTTTTCAAAGCCGGCATGTCCGATTTACAGCGTCCCATGAACGCAAGCATTAGGTATATGCCCTGCATTTGGCACATCATTTTGGCCATAACGGATTGGATGTGGGGGGTGGGGGGGAGCAGCGGCAGCAATAAGGACTTCTGCGTCGCTCATCCTTGCATGTTCAGTCATTAGGTTAAAACTTTGCCAGAAATCGCTCCGAAGAACACTTCAGCACCAGAGAAAGAAAAAGGTCTAATACAAAAAAAGGTTTCTATTCTCTGCCGGTCTGACTGCCAGCGCAGGTGCCACTCCAACTCGGCAGCTGTTATCAGTGCTGGCCACACAGTTGGCTTCAATACTTTTGAGACTTTATTTAATAAGATTGTCTGTGCCAAACGCACAGCCATATTGGGCCGTGGCGCAAGGGCTGCACAGGACTTTAAGAGCTATTAATATGAAAACGGGCGTAAATCCTTCATTATAATGAGCTGTCAGCTTCTGGCAGTGGCGAGAGGTGCGGAGTTGTCACTTAGTTCTTGGTGAGATTTTTCGACAGGGTTGTGTACTGTAGTTTGGGGGCTTCTGCAGCTGTTGATTGTAATGAAGACTGAAAGTTGTGATGCGCATCTCAAATATGACCTTTCAAACACATTAGGAGCAGAGTACCGCATACAAAACCCAGAAAAAAGAACATTCAATCATTCCAAAATGCTCAAAGAGTGGAAGGCCTGTCCTTCCTCAATGGTGGACCTGAACAGTGGTGCCTTAATCCAGATATCATTAGTGAGGGCTATTAAATCCGTCTTTCAAAACATTGTTATTAACAACGTTGTTCACTGAAATTACTACATGAAAAAATTCATACATTTATTTGATTACTTTAAAATAAATCGACACAGCTGCGTTTTTAGTTTCTTGGGGGGGTCTGACCTTTGACATGGACATGGAATCTTATTCTGGCCAGAGTCTACTAGGTGTTTATATATACATACATACACACACCCACACACACATATATATACAGTATTTTTTATTAAAAGTTTGGACACACTTCTCTTCAATGTGTTTCTTTATTTCCATGACATTTAAATTGGTACATTGGTAGATTCTCACTGAAGGCATCAAAACTATGAATGAACACATTTCCCATGTTTCATCTAGGAGGGGTTTTCAAGTAAGAATCTCATTGTGCTCTGTTCGCTGTACTTGTACATGTGACAATAAACCTCAACCTCATGTTTACCCTGCTTCCCTCCACACTAGGCGGAGACTGGTAACTCAGAATTGTCCATAGGTCTGAGTGTGTGCTCTCTGTGGTGAGTCCCCATCCTGCGCCCAGTGTCCCGGGACCTTGAGTAGGGATACAAGTGAGTTGAGTGATTGAGAGAATGCTGATGAGTAAAAGTCTGATGATGACGAAAATTGAGCAGTAGGAGGATGAAACATAGGCGGCCAGTTTTATCACATTAAATATTACACTTAATACGACATAGCAGAAACGTACGGCATATGGGCACATTTAAACTTTGTTACGAGTTTGTAGTGTTCGCATGCCGCTTCACCCCATGTGGCGGGAGCGTCAGCTGATTATTTCCATAAATAAAATCAAATTCAGATTCGCTTAATCGTTAAAATTCTGAGCTTTGAAGTACTGGCTGAACGGCAGATGGCAACATCTTGCCGGCAAGCGAGACGTGTTCAAATTACTCTTCCAGATGGATTCGCAAGATATCTGAGCGAGTATGCAGTCTGCTCTTTTCTTTCACTTTTTGGAAGTGTGACTACTTTTCATTGTGTACTCCTGGGTCTGATCAGATCTGAGTCCTGGCAGTTGGATTTAGCCAGGCGGCGGAGAAAAAAAAAAAAAAAATGAAATCTGGGACGATTTCACTGTATATTAACACCTTGCGCCCGTCGCAGCCGCGTGCTCTGCGATTGTCATTTGCATTACTTTAAGCCGCTGACTTCAAACGGTCGGCTGAGGAGATTTGGAGCTCCGCCGAAATTGAGTTGACCTGTCCGACGCGCCGCTGAACGGCCGAGATGACGCTCAAACTGTCAAGATTTGCTAATTAAACACATCACTCAGCAGTCATGGCTGGCCATGTAAGCACTTTGCACAGCACGCTTTAATGTCGTAAAACCGCGGTTTAATGTCCTCCATCCCGCCACGTGTGGCGGGTTGAGGCAAATTGTGTTAGTGTTAGCGAACTGAGCAGCCATTACGCCAAAGCGAGTGGCTAAATTACTTCTGTTAATATCACACATTGATTGAGCAGGAGTGAAAAAGAAAGGATCAAAGAGGAGGCGAAAAGGGTTGAAAAGAGATACGGCTGAAGAGGGGATGAAGAGAGAGATGAAGGGACAAAAGGCGACTCTCCTCATGCCTCCACCATACATCTGAAATATGACACCATTTTTATACAGTACAAAATTGATATTCTTTCAGTACTTTTTTTATCAATGCTTCACAGATATTTTAATAGGTCACATTGGAAAATACACAATACATTCTGAGTATTTATTTCTGTAATTATTGCAAATTATTACCATGGTGACAAGTACCTCTGTGTACCATTCGACCTCTACAACTCATTCAAAATACTGATGCTGGCCTACAAAGCCAAACATGGAGTAGCACCATCCTACCTCACAGCCCTTATTACACCTCGCACTGCACCTCGTATACTCCGAGCCTCCAGTACTGCTCACCTGGTCCCTCCATCTCTGAAGGTAAAGGAAACATTCATCTAGACTCTTCTTGTCTTGGCCCCTCTGTGGTGGAATGAACTTCCCCTCGAGGTCAGAACAGCTCAGTCACTGACCACTTTCAAACGGCAGCTCAAGACCTTCCTCTTTAGAGAACATTTAGAGTAACGTGTAACTTTCTTATTGTTTGTAAGTTTTGATTTTACTATTACAGTTAGAAGAAAACATTTTTTTACCATATATTAACATATGATATATGAACATGTTAGAATCAGTTCATAGAATATTGTGACATTAATAAGCAAATCAATTACGTATCTATCTATCTGTCATATACTGAGTAAGTGATAATATATTAAGTTTGAACAATTTTTCATCTTAGTTTGACTTTACTCAAAAAATGGAATGCCGAATGTTTACAAAATGCAGTTTATGCACACAATTCATGGCCTGATGAGGACATGCAAGCCATTTTTTTTTAAATACTTCAGCTGGACATGAGGGAAATCAGGAAGACAATAATAATACAAAACCTCCGAACCGCGGAATCAGATGGTCTTGATTTATCTACACTGTGATTTGCCAGTCATCTCTCAGCACCCTTGTATATTTTTGATGATGGCAAGAAAAGTGCCTTCAGCTTCACTGCTCTTTGGCTTTGGAGATTCTACATTCTCACACCTCAAGCATAGGAACAGAACCAATTTTAAATATGTTCCTTGATTAGAGTTGTAATAGTGGTGGACACTGTCTCCCAGGGGTGTTCGGTTGGTGTGACATCTGGTGTCCATGGCATATCCAGAATGTCTGATGACTTCTGACAAGAGTTCGGTAGACTAAAGTATCATCTAATAAAATTGAAGAGTAGCAGGCCCAGAACTGAACATTGCAAGTCACAAGCAAAGCGATAAAATAATCCAAACATGCTTTAATAATTAAGGCGCTGACCTTGAAGCTCTGCTGTCTGAGCTGTTATCTGTGGACCACGGGAAGTAACGGATGGGATCAGGTACAGCAGGCGGTTTATGAAAGTTTTACTCGCTTCATTCTCTGGCCCTGGGCCTGCTGACCGCCAGCCTGGCAGCTGTCTGCCTGGGTTTCCTTTGTTTCTCACTGAGAGATTTGCAGGGGTCCACGAGCTGGTTCTTGATGGCAGAATCTTTGAAACTGGGGTGTCCATTTTTCTAAAACGCTGCCGGTGAACATTTTCACCGGTGGCTGAATGTGTGTGTGGCTGTGAACCACCCGAGCGCTGACCTTTCTGCGAAGGGGCTGATGGGAGACCCATTGTGCTGCTTTTTGGCTCTTTAAGGATCTCAGCTTTAAAGTTAAGTGACGGCATTTATGGGCTGGAACAGGTTATCCTCTATGGGTGACGGGAATTTAGTGCCTTGGCTCTAAAAAACTTTAAAACCCTGAATCAAGATGTCTGGGATGTCTATCTATCTCCCATTTTCAAACAAAAACTCAACCAAAGAACAGGGGAAAAAATCTGTTAGCTCTGCATTACATTCTTCACCTTTTTTTTTGCTTTCCAGATTCTAATTGTAAAATAATATAAAATAATAAAACATTGTTTTATCATAAAACACCACTGTGTTTGAAAAACACACTGCATGCAACTATATATATATATAGTTGCATATATATATATAGTTGCATGCAGTGTTATATATATATATAGATATATATATATATTAGATATATAATTATATATATATATATATATATATAATAATATATATCTATATATATATATATATATATATATTATAGATATAATTATATATATATATATATATATATATAAACACTGCATGCAACTATATATATATATATGCAACTATATATATATAGTTGCATGCAGGTGTTTTTATATATATATAATATATATATATATATATATATATATATATATATAATATATATATATATATATATATATATATATATATCTATATATATATATATATATATATATATATATATATATATATGTATGTTTTAAACATGGATGAACAAAAGGCTATGGTCATTATCTGCCTGAAGCCATTAAACCATTAATGACAGTAGATGGTATTATGAGATTTTATGGAAAATTTACATAATGATGTCACATGACTGCTCTCTAACCTACAGTAGGTTTTCCAAGGGATTAGCTCACACGTTTCGAGTTAGTGGTTCCCAGACATTTTCTGTTAGCCCCAACTTTGCAGAAATATTTTCACAACCCATGAAGATGTTTCCCGTTCAATTTGAAAAGGGTGTCATTGTGAATCAGCAAAATGAATCATGGGATTGTCGCTTTGCGTTCCTTATGACAGAAATTAAAAAAAAAAAAATCAATCAAAAGCATTTAATGCAAATGATCTAGTGCAAACAGCGGCCACGCTGCAGACACACTCACGCTCAAACACTGACTCAAGGCAACATTGTGAACCGCCTTTGTTGTACTACCACAACTTAGTTTAAAGAAAAGTAGAAAGAAAGTGAAGTGATTGTCACATGTGATACACAGCAGCACAGCACACAGTGCACACAGTGAAATTTGTCCTCTGCGTTTAACCCATCACCTTGAGTGAGCAGTGGGCAGCCATGACAGGCGCCCGGGAGCAGTGCGTGGGGACGGTGCTTTGCTCGGTGGCACCTCAGTGGCACCTTGGCGGATCGGGATTCGAACCGTCAACCTGCTGATTACGGGGCCGCTTCCTTAACCGCTAGGCCACCACTGCCCCAGTGTACATGTGAGCGCTCCACAAATGTATTGTTCCACTATGATGATGACTCCAATGGTACACAAATCTACCTCGCACCCTGAGAACCAGTTAAGCACTGTCTTGATAGAAGTGTCCCCTTTCTGTCCCAGCTGCTGTAAGACAATTTTTTTCATGGTATGAATAGATGAAACGGTCCATCCATTATAAATTGGAGGTGTTGAACACCCTCTGAAGAACTGTGACCCATGGCCTTTGATCACTCTTTAGGCTTAAAGCCTCACCTTGTTTCTGTAGCGCTTTCATTGCCAGAGTAAAACGGACCACAGGGTGTCAGGTTCTCAGTCCGTGACATGCCGTTTATGTGCTGTTCTGTACCGGTGTAGGGAACCATTGGCTGCACTCCACTTTCCAGACTGGAACAGGGAGTCCAGAACAAGGTGATTGCAGTGGGAGCCGCTCGCAGATGATGAAGTGGTGAGGATGACTGATGGCTGGAATTGAAGAGAAAAGAACAGGCTTTCGCGAATCCACTGAAAACAGCGCTTGGGTGTGGGGATGTGTTAGTGAGACAGGCGGGGAGATAAAATGGGAGTTAAGGAGCAAGGTGGCGGCACAGAGCGTGGTAAAGATAAAAGAAGAGTGGGAAAAAAAGTGTGAAAGTGAGTTTGAGAGGAGAGGGGAGGGGGAACAAGAAAATGTACAAACAGCAGAGTCTCTCGAAAATGAAACAGCCCAGGGGAATTAACTTAATGCGAAAGGCAAAACAGCGATGAGGTGAAATAACCAAAGGAGAGACAATCTAACACCCCCATCACGTAACGGTATCTAACCGTGATTAAAAATTGGATATAAACAGACAAGAACAACGAACGAAGCGGAATGGTAAATCTCTTCTCTGCTGAGTCTTCTGTTTGCTTTATGTAATGTTTGAAAGAGCTTTTCTCCAAGGAGACACCAAAATGGAAGTCCACACAAAAAAATGTAATTTGCTATGGTAGTAGCTCTTCGCTCATTTTCTGTTGTAATTTAGCCGTTTGTAGAGGGTAGTTTACGGTATCGTAGCCTCAGGGCTTTGTCCGGGCAAATAACCTCCTTATTTGTCTACAAGGGCCCTAATTTAGTCAAGCTGAGCAGCAAAAGCACACACAGGTTCTTTAAAAACAAGAAGAACATTTTTGGAAAGAATGAAAGCAGAATCTTCTTTCTGGAACGGTTCGGGTTTTTTTAGAGAACAGGGTCAATTCTAAATCCATGCGCTGTGGTGGATAATTTCTGTCAACCTATCATGGCATAATTAACAATACTATCAAGCATCCTGCTCTATTTATTTCATTCAGTCAGATTTTTCACATTTGTTTAGTGGAATTACAATTATTATACAGTTTTGTGTATAATTTGTCTTATTTTATTGTGTATTATTTGTTTTATCTGCTGTAATGCTGATGAAGGGAGGCACAGGCACATATGTCAAAATGGAATGGACTGATTTTGAAGAAACAAATGGAAAACACGGCATGATGGCCACTTGCCCCACAACTCAAATAATTGTCATATGTGTCGATTTACTTTGTGGCATGACCTCACCACACCAAATACCATCATCAAAATAAGAAAAAATGTTCTGAAAGAACGTTCTATTTGGAAATCTTCTGGGTTCCAGAAGTTCTGTCAATGAAAAAGCAAATGAAATTCCATCACGTTCTGCGAGCATTGAAGCTGTTCAATCAACGGTGCTTCTAGGTGCCATTTTTTTTAATACAGGACTTTTTTAAATACTGGACTAATATAAATATTTCAGAAGCTTGGGGCTAAAAGGGGGAAAAATATAGAGATGCACTGTATATTAGAAATATGTTGGGCATGACCAACATTTTATGTGGGGTATTCATAATGTAATCAAATTTTTATATTATGCTGTAATCAAGTGGTGTTTTTGTAAAAGGGTTTTTGAAAGTGTTTCCTCGTTTCTCAAATAAACTTCTCACCCTTGCTGCCTATACCATGCCTCCCATGGTATAGGCACAGCGCGATCATTCCCAACTGATTGGAGAACTGGATAGGGAGAAACTAGTGCTATGGTTACTTTCAGCCCTATTTCTGCCGCACTGGTAACCTCTACCAACCCAGCTGCCAACCCTATGCCCATTGGTCAAAGCATCAAAAATAAATACTTGTTCATGCTTCGTGAACTGGCCTTTCATGGTGGCATCATTGCACTGATAAGATGTACCGGGAGAGGGACAATTATTAGACAACTGATCGTCATATTGCAAAGACAAATATTCCCCTTCAGAGTCAGAATTAGTAAACAAAATTCAGAACACATCCTCACTGTACAACCTTTTTTTTGCCATTTGGCAGCTTTGTCTAACAAATCTCACAGTTCACTCAGAAATAAACAGTACTGTAATCTCTGACTGCCTTCAGATCAACAACGCAAGGCTCGCTTCCACTGCTATTTACTCTAAATTTTGAACAGGAAGACAACGCAGTTTTGGTCTAGAGTTAATACTAAAGTAATTAAAGTGTATTTTATTAAATATGACATCTTGTCACAATTTAGTAACTTTAGCGCATAAAGGGTTAATTTGTCTTTCATCTGTATTGGCAGCAAAAACATCTTGTGCTGTGACTGGAAATGAGCCCCTGCTTGAATGTAAATGGTTAGAATGAGGGTCAGTATTGATCATACAAGCGAAATAGGGGTGACTCTGGCGTGGTCCTCATGTTAATCCTATGTAGGTGGGGTCACGGACACATTAAGTGCACACTTTAAATGCATGAAAGCCTGATGGCTCTGCATTTTATTGCTTCTAATCTGCAAACAAATGCACACTTGCATGTTGAGAACATCACAAGCTTTTGAAGGACACATGATTTGAATCTCCATCTTTTTTTACCCCCATCACCAGATTTACTTAACCCTGTCTCCTTGCTGACATCACTTAAACTCATATCAAAGACCAACCTGCCACAGTGCAGTCTTGTACATGTCCTTTTCATAGGTTCATGAAGGATGCTAATTCAAGTTAGAATGCTGGATGGGCTTGGATTGCATTCAGACTGGATTTACTCAACAGATGGCAGAACACACGTGGGCCTCTGTAAGATAATTTATGCACAAAAGTTACTTGGAAGCTTCCAGAAGCCAGTGGGCGGGGTCTGACGTCCATGTGTCGAGGGGGAGGGGGAGTGAGGAAAAGGGGGGGGGGGGGGTGCCTCATTTACATTAATGGTAAACATTTGGCTGAATTTAATAGATTTGTGGTTGGATTTCCGAGATTGTAGAGCTACCAAAAGTTGATATCAAAATGCTGAGATAATGTGAAAATATACAGTGACCACTAAAATAGTGCTATATCTGTGGCTCAATGTATTTATCTATTAGTGCAGGCACTGAATTAATGCACATAGTTGTTTTGAATGGCAAGAAATGAATGAGACCAAATGGTTAGCAAATAAATTCAGAGTTTGGAGCAATTCGGGCCAATTTTGGTAGGTGCAGGCAGGAAGAATGGACTCATGACTTGACAAGATGCAATACAGTCCATTCATGGTTCCAACCAACCCCCATGGTCGGAACTATGATAGGACTCCTCGTCCATGGCGCCTTACATACCCCAACTAGGCATTGCATAAGTCCAAGTCCTCCAATCTCCTCGTCTCGGTGATCACTTTGGACCATGCGATGGGTCTCACTGTTGTCTCCTCAACCCCACAGTAGCATTCATAGGCTGCAAGGTCCAGCTGCAGAAATCCACTAGAGGAAGTCCATACAGACGAGTTCTGGCTATACTGTACCAACAGGTTCAGGCCCAGGCAATAAGGGGAACTGGCACCCTGTCCAACATGCACAGGCTGTACAGTCAGTCTATGGCACACCCCACTTAATGGCCTCTTATCCTCGCCCTGAATGCCACCAGACATGGGACCATGGGGCATCATCAAAATAAGAAAACATTTCTGAAAGAATGTCCTCTTTGGAAATCTTCTGGGTTCCACTTGTTCTGTCAATGAAAAAGGAACTGAAATTTGAAAAATTTATATTAAAATAATGACTGTGTTTAATGCTGGTAAGAGATGGTATTTCAGATGATTCAAAAGTGGCATATTTCACAAAACGACAATGGAAATAGTTTTTCACGTTTACAAGACAAGCAGAAATGTTTGCAATGAGCAGGGGTGACTAATATGCAAAGAGCATAACTGGTAATACTGGGTCACAATAAGTGGATTAGCTGTCTGCTAGGTTATTGTCACAAACGCATGTAGACATGTTGCTTTATTATACTTTACGTTTTGGTTAAATACTTCATTGAAATAACCACAGGTAGGAAATTAGATTTCATTACTTTCCAATTGGAGATTTCAAGTGGGAGCTCACCTGTGATTGTATATTGTGTGTATTTAGTCACTCAGTTCATAATAGCGTTAGTTAGGCCCCTAATTACAGTCATCAGCTAGTGTCATTTTACACACATTCATGCACACACACTCACAGAGACAGACACATGTAAAAAATGTGTCTCAGAGGTATCTCTCATGTTACACACAAGACTTTACACACTCACCACTGTGGGGGCCATGAATAAAGGTGCAGCCATGTAAATGATCCAACTCTGCAGAGACAGTGAGAGAGGCGCCCCTGGCAGAGAATGACAGCCACCTCCGTGTAATAACTGTACACACCAGCCAAATAAAGCACAATTTACTCCCCATCTTCACAGGGCTCAGCGCTCTTGAGGAAGACGCTAGAATGTCAATATCTGGAATGCTGCAAAAATCTGCTCTGGTCCAATAACAACAGAGTTCCCATGAGAACCTAATGCCCACTTAGAGAGCAGGCTCTGTTTTCATCCAATCAAAAAGACCTTGACCCAATTATACATTTATCTGATACTCTTATCTAGACCTTCTTCACTAATTACAGGTTTGGTCCCCCGGAGCAGCGCAGGGTTAACTGTGTTGCAAAGATCAGAGCAGACACTCAAGTGCCAGAGGCAAAGTCCAAACAAGTCCACAGATCCACAAGGCAAAAAAGGGGTCACCAGATGTACAAGCAAGAGATCAAGAACCAGGAGACAGAGCCCAAACCCTAGGAAGCAGTGTATGCCAGCAGTTCTGAATTCGTGTCAAACAGGAACACTGGACCCAGCCAGTGAAGGCCTTATTATAACGGTCTCAGGAAGTAGATATGGTACGTCATGCTATGAAATCCTGAACCCATACCAAAGCAGCTGTCTAGGTCAATATCTAGTGAGTAGATGTTGTTTCACTCCTTTGTATAGCCTGGAGCAATGGCTTTTGTTCAGAATGTTTTCCTTCCAGCCCTTGCGTGGGTTGAAATTAAGAAGTTGATTCATTCGGTTATTTATTGGGCTTTTCTTGCCACCAGAAAAAAAATGTTCAAGCAGATGCGTGCAGCAACTGGCGAGAAATCCAGTGGAATCTCATTCTCCAAATCAGGCTCTTCACTCACAGCTCATCATTTTTTTTTTTCTCATCCCAAATATTTGATTCACAAGCAGGTAAGTTACTGATAACTTTTAGAATATAAATGTATCATTTTAATACCAATTTAGCATAGATGCCTTTTATACACAAAAACTGATATATAATATATAAAATGTATATAATATAGTTTAGAATAGTTTAAGACAGACAGGCGCAAAGTCAAAATTTTCATTTGATAATTTCAAGTTTTATTCTTTCCTATGTTGTCAAAATAGGCCCAATGATTTTGTGGTGCAGCTTATTGGGAAAAAAGCATGAACCCAACATGGCCACTCCCCAGCGGTCGGGCCACTCCATGGTCGATTGGGTCGGCTTTCTCTGAGGCCTGAGCAAACCCAGCCAAGTACATGCTCCCATGGTGCCAGCCTGAGCCTGGCATGGCCGACGCCCGGCTCCCTGGAAGCCGGTTGTAGCACCATTGTATGGCTGCAGGCGCTGCTCTTTTCTCTAGGCAGGGACACTGGGCTGGGGCCGTAGAGAATTGGGCGGTGAGAGCTTGCGGTGCCGCCGGGCCATGTGGTGCCTAGTGGTGGCACCGCGCCTGCACCAACCTCCATGTCCTTCCCAGTGGTCTCGCGAGGGTCGATGCTTGCCTAATGAGCTAATTTTAGCATCTTAATATTTTTTTTTGTCAGCTCTCTATTGTGTTAAATTATTTTTGATGACCCGTGGTATGACCACTGAACTAGCCTTTCAGAAAATAAATAAATAAATACCTCGGTTGAGCTGACAGCCAACGCACAGATGGGCAGCATAAATTAAACTTTTTTTTTTTCCTTCTTTCGGTAAATTGCATTTCATATTTAGACCGTGCTCTTTTTGGGTGAACGTGCACAGGCTGCCAGCAGTGGGCGTCGGCGGTCGGTCATGTGGTCTAATGCGCTGCTTATGGGTGGACGTATAAAACGGTGGCCTTGGGCTTGAAATGACGAAAAAAAAAAAAAAAAGTCTGCCTCTCTTCTGCCCGCTTGTACCTCAGAACACTCCAATTTTTTTTACCTCTTGTGACACGGATGCGAGTTTTGGCGTGTGAAGGCAGCAATCTGAAAGTGAACAGCACTGCCAGGCAGCCAGAGAGAGGGAGATAGAGCATGGCGGAGAGGTGCACAGATAGGCAGGATAAGAAGAGAAAATATATATATAGATATATATATATAAAAAATCTGGAAAAATAAGAGCCAGGAATTGAATTGAATGAATCGGAGATGCAGAGACAGAGAGAGCGAGGGGTAGGGAGAAGAAAACAGAAGAGGGCAGCAAGATTAGCCGGTCAGTCATCGGCCGCACCGCTGTGGGGCTGACAGAGTCCTTCATATGGCCAGGATGAGGGATGTACTGACCTTGGCCCTGCAGCCCCGCATCCTTCTACCTTTACGCTGAGAGAGATATGGAGAAGTTTGTCTTAGTTCCTTCACACACACCACACACACACACACACACACACACACACACACACAGACACACGTACACACCTGGGGCTAGGTAAGTCAGTGTGTGGTCTGTACAGGATCTCATGCAGGCTGAGCTGTCAATATTATCAACGGCAGCAGGTCTAGCCTGCAGAGCGGCCCGATCGTAGAAGAGTCGACACGCCCACTGCAGCCAGGCAGCTATTGACCAGAGCAGAAAGAGGGAGAGACTAAATATTCAAAAAGCACAATCCAGAACAGGGTCATCATAGCGCACACATTAATTTTCCTTCGGTTTCATCCATTTTTGCCCAGAGCTCAGACTACAGGACTTTCAAACTGGTTGGACTTCCGTGCAGTTTACACTACACAACTGTGACCTGCTGGCACCACAAAAGGTAGAATGCATAAAGTTAGTGTACGTAGGGATTGGGCGCTGCCAATTAACCAGTGTTCTGACTCTCAACCTCGGAATATGTGGCCTAAAACCATGCAGCCCGAACCAGTTATTATACATCACACTCACTGACAGAACCATTTTAACCACAGTATGGTTGAGGCTGCTGAAGCTCATCCCTGTACATTGGTCTCAAGGTAGGGACTCACTCTCGCCAATCCCCCTAACATGCATGACTTTGGCAGTCGGACACCAGAAAACCCACACCAACGTGGAGAGAGCATATAAGACTATTTTTTTTCCATCTCATACAGCATGCAGGCTTCTGTTTTTCATGCTCTCTTTAAAGGCAGTCTCGCTGAATTGAACAAATTTTAAACATATTTTTTTTTCTTGCTGCGGTAATCATTATTGAGGGTTTGTTGTTGCTCGCCCCGAGGATTACTGTACCCCTGAGGTGTAAAGACAAGGCATATGGAGCCTTTTGGATTTTGGTATGCAAATGAGCTGCATTCATGTTCACACCTGGATACTAATTACCTTATTAATTCACACCTAGAGCTCTTTCTCTTACCTTGCATATTAGCAAGGGCCTAAGAAAAGATACACTTTTTGGATACGCTTTGGATCTTTTCACTGCCAGCAAGTCAATTATTTATTTGTTTGCCGTCATATTAAGAAATTATTTTTTTGGTGTCTCGATTCTAGTGACACTTCAAACATTACTATTATATTCAATGGACAGATTCTTTTTCTTTTTTAGATCACTTTAAAAAGGCTAATGGTTTTGTTGGCTTGCCAGTCTGCCTTTTCTTCAGTGCCATGTCTGTTTTTAAGGTATCATGTCAAGTTAAAAGTGGTTCATCTTTACTGGGGCTACTCAGCAGATCACTGTCACATTCAATATCGGGGGGCCAGTTGTTCCATCCCTGATAAAGGGACACTACTGACAGAGGATGCAGTTCCGTGACTTCACACTCTTCAAGCACGGTACTGTTTTGCATAAGACGTGCCATACTATGCATAAACAAATGCAGCAAATGCATTATCCAAAAGGATTTGTCACGTTTACTAGTATTAATGCACATATTCATAGTCCTCAAAAGGATTGAACCTCATAGAGTACATGCTTGCCATGGTGAAAGCATTACAGCAACATATTTCCAATTTACAGTTTTAAATATAAACTTTATGCAGATTTTTATATGCATAGATTTTATATAACAGGACCCAAAATTAAGAGATTATTATTTTATACTGTGTTCAGTAGCATTTGTAAATTCTAACTCTAACTTGAAAGTGAAATTAAAGTGATTGTCATCATGATACACTGCAGGACAGCACACCGTGCGCACAACAAAATGTGTCCTTTGCTTTCAATCCATCACCCTCAGTGGCACCTTGGCCATGTTCGCATGTTCACAAGAAGAGGAAGTAATCTTTTAATTAATATAATGACAGCCTGAGAAAAATAATATTTTTGTGGTTGATTGATCAAGGTTGATTTATCACCCAAGTGTCAAATGGACACAATGCACATCAGGTGCAGCATGACAGGACATAAACACAAAATGCAATTTTTTTAAAACCCAAGTTTCCAACTAGTAATAACTATATTGTTTCAATGTTCATGTGCTTGAGACTCATAATTACGATATTTCTGATGGCACATCATTAAACACGGCTTGCCCTAAATATGCTAGCCTGAAACCGAGTGGCTCTTGGCACATGCGGCTCTTCAGATGAATGACATCGCAACACAACAGGTGCTTGCCTTTTCTAATACCCATTATCAGGACCTGGTGAGAAAATGCCCCTAAATGTCTTACCCATGCAGCGGGTCATCTCACCCTGTGCATGAGCAGCAGTATTTCATAAATTATTTCTCACCTGACTATTGCTGACTACAACCAAGTTGCAGTAAGTGCTCCACTGAAATATGTGACAGATTTAATACTTACAAATATTTGGTGCATAATTATGGACCACTGTGACATCCAAGTGGTGTCTGCAATGTGTTTACTGCTTTTACGGCTTTCTGCCGGTTCGAATCCCGATCAAAGCGCCGTCCCCACACACTGCTCCTGGTCTCCTGTCGTGGCTGCTTACGGCTCACCAAGGGTGATGGTTAAAAGCAGAGGACACATTTCGTTGTGTGCACCGTGTGCTGTGCTGCAGTGTATCACAATGACAATCACTTCACTTTGACTTTTCTTTAATGCTAAAGTTGGCCAACCTTTTGTTTCCATACAGACATGAATAATAAAGGTCTACAGGGCAGCATTTTCTATAACCTTAAAACAAAATAAATGTCTCTGTTATTGATGATAACACACATGGAATCAGACAAATGAAGCTAGAGTTTTTATGTTAGCAAATTTGTAATTTAACATTTGACTAAAGCATTTGTTAACATTTGTAATTGTGGCAAATTTTTGCAGCCCTTATAAAAAAGTACGTGTCACAAGATCATTCTTTTGAACACAAAAGTCTTTATAAATCTTTTTTTTTTTTTAGGTCTTATAGAAATGTCCTTCAAAGGACACGTCCATTGTGTGATGAAATACAGTCCTGCATAGATCTTGTATTGACCTTTCGGATATGTTATTTTACCCTGAGGAACTCTGGCGGTGGTGCTAAGATAACAACAAATTATGGCTGAATGGTTTGCTTGTGACTGCGAGGGTTATGTATTGATCGGGGGCCGTCTTTGTGTGGGTGGAAGGAAACGCAGGACAGAAAACTCTTTCTGTCTCTCTCCCTCTTGTTCCAAAGATTGCAGACTGCTACAAAAAGCCAGGAAGGCCGCTTTCATTCGAGGTGATTAGACCCGATTCATTTTGATGATCTTGAAGACAAAACGGCGACTTCAGGCTGTATCAGCCCAGCAGGATAATGCAGTGAATACGGCAGAAGGGACTTTACACGCTGGCGAGGTCTTTTGTTCTTCACCTGCTCTGCAAACTGGCATGGACAAGCTGCTTTAACACACGAAGAGGTGTCCTTGCTCACTGGCTTCAACAAGCATGGAGCTCAGCTATTACTGTGCAACAATTCACTATCACAGCTTCTACACCCTTGATCTTGAGGACCATCTGAAAAGTCAGAATGTGTGATTTGTGGGGGTTCACTTTCTATTCTTTTAAATAGTTTTTTTTTTAGTTTAGCAAAATTTCATTAATTCTCCAACTAATATGACTTAACTAGAACTCCCAGAGAGGGGCCATTTGGCCCGGTTGTTTTTACCTAATGTCCTTAATCATGTGTAAGGGTGTGATAGTAGTAGCTTAGTGGGTAAAACACTCATCTATGAACCAGAAGATCCAGGTTCAAATCCCACCTACTACCATTGTGTCCCTGAGCAAGACACTTAACCCTAAGTTGCTCCAGGGGGACTGTCCCTGTAACTACTGATTGTAATTCTCTCTGGATAAGGGCATCTGATAAATGCTGTAAATGTAAATGTAATGTGAATGGTTGCCTTTGTTCTGCAAATGTGGCAATCTGCAGGCCATCAGTTCATAGACAGACATGTCCCAATCTACATTCCATCTTGCGGCCATGCTAAACTGTACATTTTCTTATAGTGTGAAGGATGTCCCAACTCATCAAAAACAAGAAGCTCTGCAAGCGATTTTTGACAGTTCTTCTGACTTCTTTTGTTGACTCTCCATTACATGTATATGTTTCTAGTTGTGGCTGTGAGGGAGTGGCCTCCATACTTCTTCAACCAACACTGTGCCATCTTCGCCGTCTCATACTTTGAGTCTTTTTGTGTGGGCTGTGTCTCCAGCCGACCTTTCTTCTGAGGAGGAGTTCTACTCTAAAACCTGGAACACATCTCATCACCTGAAGACATGTCAGAGTCCGAACTCTCTTGCAAGTGAATGGATACTTCCCCCATCATCCGAGTCACAGGAGTCCATGTTTTGCAGCAGAGCCAAAACTTCTGCAGTGCACTGCAGCTCTTGGCGTCTTTGTGGCTTGTTTGTACCCGTAACCATACCACAGCCATGCATCCCTAGATTTACTACATTTTTATTTTCTGGTGAGAGTCCTGAGATGCTTTTCAGTAGCTGTATTTTTCAATATGTAGCCAGTAGCTGTATTTTACAACATGCTGGACCTGGTGGTGGCAAATTCCAACGTTCTGTACAAGGTATGTACAGTGTGGGAAGGCAAAAGAAGATTATTTTTGAGTCTTCTAAGCCAAGGAACTCCATTGCCAATTTATGCAGCAAAAGTCAATGGAAACAGATATGAAGGCTGCTGCTGTGCCAGGACTTGTATGGACAAGTCAGTGCCAGGTACAAGAGAACTGCACCAGAAATCGCAGCAGGTTTACCTGTGCAAAGTGTTTCAAACTCACTTGCACCAATTGCAGGGACAGTTGTCACTGGGTCTGCAAACTTTGAAACAAAGTTATAAATAAAACAGACTATTTTGTGAATGTTTGTCTATCATATTTGCAGGTCAGTTGCTGTGTTGTGTATTTTGTATAGACTTTTGTGAGGCCTTCAATGTCACACACAGAGGTTTGGCCTGCCTTGGATCTATTCTGCGTAAAAAACACAAACGTGGCAAGCCTTACATTTCATGGGTTCTTCAGGTAATGGGGGGATGGGGAGTGACACATTCCAATGGGCCACCCATTAACAAATGAATGGGAGCCAATTGTTGGTGATTGAGTTCTTAGTTTCAAATCAAGGGGCCATTTGGCCTACCTCTGGTAGGGCTCAGGGGGGTCAGAAAAATCTGGGCGTTCTAGTGTTAAGCGCATACTGTCTACAGGTAATGTAGTACCGCTTGTTGCACAGTGTGTTCTACTGCTGCATGTTCAGTTCTGGACCTGCAAGCCTTGTCTAATGACAATATCAAGCATTGTAATTACCCGATAAGACAATGCATGATGTAGCACTCCTAAAGCAAGGACAGAAATCCGAATAAATCCTCAGACAGTCAATATATTTGATAACAACACAATTGGGCTATAGTTGTCTGGCAACACCTCATCTGACATGGTTTAAAAAAAACGTTGAGAATTCTGTCCCTGATCATGATCTTGAAAGAATGGAAGCTCGTAAATCGGTCCGGATAAGGGCATCCGCCAAACGGCTCAAATGTAAATGTAAATCCTAGTCCAAATGTCTAAAGGTTCAGACGTGAAAGACAAACCACCCAAACCTGTACAGTGACTATGAAAAGGTCCCATCAGGACTGCTGTCTTCAGTGGATTGTACTGCTTGTGCACAAATAGAGGTTGTCACTGCCTCACACACACACACACACACACACACACTGCTGTGCCATTTAACTCCAGTAAGACTCTGCTCCCCACTCCCTGTGGTCTCCCCACTCACTCCCTGAACTGCAAGCCATCCCGCTGTCAGAAATCTCTCCTCCTCCATCCACCTCCATCCCTCTCCAGTCTCTCTTTTCCCTCCTTGACCTTTCTGCTCTTTTTTCTTTTTTTTTTTGGTTGTTTGTTTTCTTTGTCCACCGCATTGTCCCGTAAACTGTGCAGCCTCTGTCTGGTTTGCAGTCCCTCGCCGTTTCCTGGTCACTTCCGCTGGCTGCCCATCAGATCGGTTTGAACTGTTGGACCTCTCGAATCCTCGCTGCTGCTCTGCTGTCGCCATCCCTGCCAGAGTCGGCCGTTTCGTGGGGACGTGGTCTCACAGGCGGCACATGCACTGGCACGTTATTCTTTCGAGTTTCGGCACTAAATCCAACATTTGTTTCCATTGCCAGTGTGTGTGCTTGTGAGTGTGTGGTGTGTGTGTGTGTGTGTGTTTGTGAGTCTCTGGGCAATGGGTCAGACCCTCTAGAGGAGAGAGATGGCTGCTGACAGCTGTGAGTGGGCAGGTTTGTATTATCCACACATTTTCTAATACACATACCAACATAATGACCAATATTGTCACACACACACACACACACACACACACACACACACACACAAAGACATTTGGGGGAGGTGGAAGGGAACCATGCGACCACTTGAGTTATTATGCCCTATCTATTCCTTCCCCTTATTAATTAATATTACAGACCAGCCTTGGCTGATGAGAACCTCGTAATGAGGACGGCAAAGTAATGATATCTCATTATTTCCAACAGATCCCTGCTGGATGCGTGTTCTGCCAACAATGCAGAACTAAGCGTGCCTGCATGGAACAGGAGTACACTCACCGTTTGGCTTAATATAGCAGCAGCTTCTACACGTGCATCTTTGTACATCTACAATATAAACACGTTAAAACAGTTGTTACCAACTGCAACATGGTCTGGGGTCAGGAAGAAAACAAGGGTGAAGAAGATTTAAAGGATGTAGGTCTTGTGAGAAAACCAGGGCAGCCAAAGTGTACAAAAACTGTTTACAACATGGACTGTGCTAAAGAAAACCCCCTAGTCTAACTATTATTTACACACTGGCTGACCCTTACATGGGTTGGTGCCCGCCTGCTTCTCCTAGTGTGTCTAAACAGAGACACCAATTGGTGGTGCTGCACACGGGGTTCACACTGCGCTGGAAATCCAGAGCTATTTGCCAATCCACATGCACTAGTAAATAGTGAGGTGCACTGTCAGGTATTAATGGATAATAATGATAACACATTCAGGACAATAATATGTGGGAAACCCCATGCATTGATAACACTGGATGCTTGAACAGGAGCTGGGATGCTTTGGACACAATTTTTCCAAAAAAAAAATAGCTGAAAAGGATGCAGTGAAACATTTGAATCATACATAAACTTTCACATCCGTTAAATTTCACTGAATTAACTAATCATGAGAAGTATTAATTTATTTTAAAAAATCTGAAGGTTGGCAGTATGAAATTTGACAAATCTGGTCATTTTGCACTTTTTTGGTATTTTACAGCTTTTACTATGGCACAACGACAATGTGATTCTCAGGGTTAAGAATCTTAATCAGGCACATAACTGTATTAAGCGGGATTTCAACCTGTGAATTTTTATGTGAACAGGCCAGTTGCTGTTGTTTGAAGAGACCCATCTATACATGGGAATGAATTTTAGGAAATAATAATAATTAAAAAAAAAAAACCCTGATAAGTGCATCCAGGGTCACATGCTGGTCAATGCATTCATTAACGCGTCTCAGTAGTACAGGCTGCTGTCATTAGTGGCAGTAATGGGACGAAATGTGCCAGTTCCGTTCTGATGGATGGTAATGGACGGGCCTGGGGCTGGGACCGTTGGAACCGTGCAGTCGAGGGTCTTCCCGAGCAGCAGGGCAGGTGTGTTTGAAGCATAATAGTGTCGTTCGCTTGACAGGAGCGCGCCATCAATTTACAGTTCAATAAAGGATGGCGTTTCATGGGGGATGGTTTAAACCAGAAATGTACGAAGCGGTGTGCACAGTAACACACGTCCTTCAGTTTGAAGTGTCTGGAAGGTTCTTCACTCATGTTCATTATCTGGCAGCAGATAATTGGATTTCACCAATTAACAGCAAGTGATTTTATTTTTCCTTCTCCAAAGCATACGAGTGCAGAATAAGCAAAAATAAAACCAGAAACTCAACTATTTGCAGAAGAACATATGTCAGGCATGAGGATCAATCGCAACTCATACTTGGAACTCACAATGACCTTTAAAAGGAGTACAGAAATCATTTGAGCACATGGCTTTAAATTGCATACTGCGGTACTTACAGTTCTGAGTCTGAATTCAGAGGCCTCATCCTTCCGAAAACGCATTTGTAGAGAGAACTAATACAACAAGGCCATCGAAGCTCTGAGGATCCTGGATGAACAAGGACATCCAAGCTCTGAGGATCCTTCAAATGACAAGTCTACCCAGTTGAAATTCAAGACATGCAATAAAGCTAATTGACTGCATGGCATTCTATAGTGAAATGTGCATTTTGGGACACAGTGAGTTGGGAGAGTGTGACTCTGATGCCCATAATGAAAACTTTGAGAAGAAGAACATGAACCAGAACTAGTATAATGCAGATTTATGCAATTAAATTCCAAATATTAAATAGTTTTGATTTGAAGTGGAAACCTGTATTAAGTCTCCTCGTATTAAACCTACTCCAGTGTCTGATGATCATTGTCACGATGAAGAAAAAAAAATAATTATGAACAGACCAATGCCTTAGTGAATTTGCATAAACCTGATTATGAAGTATGACAATAACACAAACCTCTTTGATCGTAGCTTAAAAATGTTCATTAATCTTTCAAGAGCGGCACAGATTATGAACTCGACTTCAGCACATCGGAGCACCCAAAAGGCCAAGTGCTGAGTGTTCCGCTCTGTTCTGGAAGGTCAAGTGTTTACCCCAAAGTGGCAGCTCTGACATCCTTGATGAAAATGGCCCAGGACAGAGGGTGTATATTACGGAAAATGATGTTTGTGTGGCACAAATTAATTTGTGTGTGTGTTGTTTGCGTTGTCTGCGCAGCCGGGCCAGCGTTTGCTTTATTCCCAGCACTTCTTATGCACACAATAATAAATCTCGGTGACACAAACCAGGGGTAATTAAGTGAAAACGATTTGCTTCCTGTAATAAACCACGCCGCATTTTAGACTATATTCTTCCGAATGCGACAGCCCTTGCAGCGCTTTCCAGGACAGACGTCAGAGGAGTAATTAGTCTGAGGGATAAGAGATCTCTGTACAAATTGCTGAGCTCTGCAACTATACCTCCATTTTCACTGAAACCGAGAGCTTCCGCTTCATACGTCATCGTGAGTAAATACTGGCTAATCTCTTTTCCCATTAAGAATGATGGAATATTTAAAAGAATGTCAGACCGTATTGTACTGGTGTAACACGTATCACGTCCCATCACAATTTACAGTAGCCAATAAACACTGTGTTGTTTGCGGCATCAATCTGTAAAAATCCGTGTAGGTTTGGTGGATTAATATAAGTATTAAGTCTTCAAATCAAGAGACTGTTAACTACACTTTTTTGGTGTTTCTTCTGGATGATTTATACCCATGTCACATGTTAAAATATCTGTATAGGCTTTTTTTGTTGTATTTTGGTAAATTCTACAGACAGCCTTGAACTTATACTAACATATAGAGCCAGTTTGAAAATTTGAGGTCTTTTCGCGTGCCGTTTTTAGGTGTCGATGTTATCTGCCCTTATCCTAATTAGGGGAAATGTTTGCATGTTTTTGTTCATGCTTGTTGTCATGTACTCTTGTCTTACACAAATACCCTTGTCTACGTCAAGTCATGCGAACGCGCAAGAGTTCAGTATTCTTTTCCTGCCACGCCTTGACAGGTCAAATAGATTTAGACTTTTTTTTTTTACTCTCAAAAAATTAGCCTTTCAAGGGCACAGCCGTGCACACAAATGCAAATTATAGTACAAAAATACGAAACAATTAGCAGTGGTACAGTGTTCACGTCAAGGAGAAGGGCTCATCCCTGCACCCACTTTCGTGTGTTTCACTGGAGAGGTGACTGGAGGGCACTTATCCCGTTTTTGGATTTACCTCTTAATTAGTGCACGTGATGTCCAGTTCTTGCATTCAATAAAATTGTGAAAGGACATTTAATTCAAGTTGTGCAGGGCTGGTGCCATTTTCCGGGCCAACATTGGTGACCACTGTTCCAAAGCCTAAAAAGTCTTAAATGATAAGAACATCCTAAAACATTCATTAAAGTTGACACTCATATTGTGTATTTGCTAAGGGTCAATTCTGAGAGGTCAGAGTTCATAAATTTGACATTGACATTCATCACCGAGCTGCCAAAGTCTCTCCAGAAAAGCACTTCTGCGGACAAGAAGCGATCGTAAAGAACGGGGTGAGACTGGCCCGTTGGTGGAGGAGAGCATCTGTGGCGAACGATTGTGCGTTCGATCCGAGAGTAAGTGGAAGTCTGGTGGGTAATCTGAGGACGTGATGGCTCAGAGTGAAGCAGCGTGAGTGATGAATGTGGGCGATTTTTTTGGATTCCACACACTGCTGCCGTTCAGCTGTTTAGACAGGAGACTGTTGGCTCCATCGGCGAGGATATTATCAGACATCAATCACACACACATACACACACACACACACACACAGAAAGAAATTACAATTTAAGAGATCTGGAGACACATTGTGCCCTCGGCCACTTTTATGGCGAGAACATTAAATGGTTTCACTCAAATGCACACAGAGACAAGCAAGGTTTTCAGTAACATCACCCAAAATATTACAAATTGTGTAGATACTGCTACATTTATATAGTGTTTGCTGTACACCCTTGGCAGGTCATGGTAAAAACTTTGCACGAATGGAGGAGGGGATTCCACAAGGGGACTGGACGTGACACACCGCGTGACCTGCGCGGTGTAACAGAAGCGTGCTCCAACGTTAGGCCCACGTTTTAAAGTTTGACACTATACATTCATGTCTTTAACAGTGTACGTGTGGTAATTTACCAGAAATTTCATACTTAAGCTTAATAAAATCATTGGTCAATTATGCAAATCAATGCATTATGGGTCGATTGCAATAAGCTCACCTATTGCATCCCGATTATGTTGCAAACAGATCTGACCTGGTGATATAGACTGAAAGCACTTGTTACTTGTTATCTACTACGTCAAAAACCACTGTCACCGCAAAACTCTTGCCACCTTTTTTTTGGTCCCACTCTGTGCTTTCCTATGCTTGGTCTAGCTGAGATATGCTCATAGATCGACACGGCCATTTAATCATGGATCTGTCTATGTTCTGGTACACATGCTCAAGTATACTTGTCCAATTCCACCACGACAGGCGGCAATTCGCTTGTTGTTACTGCACTTTTTCCGGATGACCTATTACATCACAGACAAAAACAGCAGACAAACAATTTGGCTGGCGGCAAATACATGTGGAGGAGTGAAATGGACATCTTTGCAGCTCTGCAGGAGGAGCTTGACAAACAATCAATCACGTTATCTGGCTGTGTTTGTCCAATTATCTGAGAAGACATTTGAAGACAAAAAAAAAAAAGAGATATGCGCAGCAGTGGAAACGCATTACTTCCTATTGGCTTTTTAAATATCGTAGAAAGTACGTACATATTACGTACCTACATAAATACTCTGTTACCATAGGACTTGTAAATATCAAATTAAGCAGTTGTAAGATGGGAAGTCACAAGTCCGTGACGTCCTGCGCTTTTGTCTTGCGTAGAGGTTCTTCACCTCCGTGTTCTCCATACCTTTGTCAAACGGCCTTCCCCCGAGCAAAAAGCACGAAAGGCCAGACAATTGTTTGGGGTCCCCTGCTTGTGTCTATGTATAAAATAAGTTTGCTCCTGTGGACTCTGGGCACTTCTTTTTCCTCTCCATTAGGAAACTGAGTCTCCCATCCCCCCCCCCCCCCCCCCCCCCCCCCCCCCCCCCCCCCCCCAGTTTCTGGGCCTTTCCCTCTCCCTCTTTCTCCTGGACCAGGTGACCTCTCTGTAGCTTGGCTCCTGGCGGTTCTCTATCTTTCTCTATTCTGTTCTCCTTTCTTCTCTTTTCTTTTATTATATCTCCTTTTTTACATACAATATTTACCCATAACTGAAATAGTAATCAACTGGTGTTAATAAATGTGAAACGTTTGACATCTATTGTGCCATGCCTCTTTCTGCCAGGTAACACCAGATTGGAGTGTTTTTAATACAGCGCTCGGTGTGGAGTTTTTATTTCTTTTTTTTTCCACAATTCACCATGACACAGAAGGCTGCATACACACTCGCAGGAGCAAAGCCTCCTTTTGTTGTCACCCTCTACACAAACGCGGGGCGGGAAGAGGCAAGGAGAAAAAAACCTACCTTGTGTCAGGCCGGAGCAGCGCAAATTAAAGATAAAAAGTCTCTGGCGCCCGCGGAACCGCCGTCAGAACCGCAAACCCTGCATTAACCCGCCCTTCACGCGGAAGCCTTTCGGAATTGCCTCCGAACGCTTCAATCCGTGTTTTACGCACCTTTCTCTTTAAAAACCTATTACTCAGGCTGCATCAATTACAGGGTGTCATCGCTAATACGTACGACGGGATGCTAATACGAAGAGACCAGAACATTAACGCTTTCTGCATTCATCTCCAGGAATAAAAAGAGGCTTTTTTTTTTTTTTTTTTTTCGGTCCGCCTCTTACAGGAATCGGGGAAATAGAAAAACGAAAGGGACGGGGCGGCGAGCAGGACGATTTAGCATGCCGCCGGTACGGTCGACGAGAGAGACGTGGCGGAGAACAAGGCCTTTCTCTGGGCCAGGGGTCCACATTAGCATACGCTCCGTACGCTGGCGTTCTGTAAAACGACACTGGGTGGGTGGGGAGGTGTTCTGGGGGGGGGGCGTTCTGCAGACGGAGGGCCCCGATTGATGGCGGCGAGTGCGGGAGAAGCAGCAGGAGTCTTCTGTTATTAGCGCATCTAAACGCTGTGTTAGATCTATTACAGTGCGTTTAGGTCTATGCCATTCTCTTTCATGTGTTAGACTCCTCGTCCTCGGGGACCGAGACACTCAATTTGTGTTAATTGGACAAACTTTGATCTCTTATTCGCCAGCTCTTCTTTTTTTTTTTGTTGCTAAAATAAGGCATCGCTCGTTCTCCCTCTCTCCCTGCGATTCGTGCAGTTTCTCCACATTTATCTACAATCCATCTCTAGTGAAAACATTTGACCTCGCCGCTGTAATCATGTAATAATGCGCTTGAACTAAGTGCATTAAGTGCACGTAGGGTTCAGACCCAGTAATGGCAGCGCATTTTCAGATGATGGCTGTGATGGCGCTGTCTGAAACAGATTTAGCCATCCGTTGTCAGCCTCGAGAAATGCAGAATCTGGAACGGCCTGCTAGTTCTGGGTTAAAAACTCAACAACCAGCAAGGCCCAGTTCCCAAGACATGTCATTGCACTATTACCGTTTTACAGAACTGAATAGTTTAAAAACTTTCTAGTGGCCTATATCTCGGAGAGGAGGAAGAAACATGAGGTTTGCGTGAATGGTTAATGAGTGAATCTGACATTTCTGTGTACTGTGTTTTTTAAGGTACTACATGTTGTATAGCTCATATATAGAGAGACTCATTATAGAGTCTCTCAACCATTGAACAGAGATCCTGGTAGTTTTAGGTGCTTTTGAAATGTGCACATTCTGGATTGTATCACTCAATATTAACACTGTAAATGGGTTGACACCATTTTGCTTCTCCCAGTTAGAGTATGAATGTGACTTTGCCCGTACACACACACAGACAAAACTATATATAGTTTTGTTTGTGTGTATATATATATGTGTGTGTGTGTGTGTGTGTGTGTGTGTGTGTGTGTGTGTGTGTGTGTGTGCGTGTGTGTGTGTGTATATATATATATATATATAAATACGTACGAAGTGACCAGGATGGAAGAGTTTACTTAATTAATATTAGAGCTTCTTGGACTTGAAGTCACTGCTGAAAACTCAGCTTTTGCATTTGATTCAAATTGGGTCTCTACTTAAATTATTAAAATTTTACGGTAAAATGTACATTGCTTTATTTATATGTTAATGCATTTTGTACCCTAGTATACTCATATTTCAGATTTACTTTGTGTGGTGTATATACAGGAAGTAAAAAAAAAACTGCTTGTTTTGCCCTGTGTAAAAAGACTTGTCATGAATAGGACACACACATAGAACTGCAGGCTATTTTATCATGTCACACTGACGCTGCATGCTGGTGGCTCTGGGGGGGACAGAGGTTGAGCTGGGCCGCTGTTGGCCGGAGGGGCCCGTGGCCTCAGCGTTGGCTCAGTGGGTGGGTGAGAAAAGAAATGAATGGGTCGTTGGCATGAGTGATGGCACCTAGATTGTGCCTTTTTATGTAAAAGGTGAAAACAAGAACAAGTGTACAGTACAGTGCTTCTCCAGATGTTGCAGTTTATACTGTGCATTATTTTTATGCTCTGAACGGTCATGAAATTGTTGAGATCTTATTTACTGACAAATACACAAGAAGCACGAAAATACAAGTAGCTACTTATGTTGTTTCAATGGATTGTACAAAAGTAAGCGCACCCAGACGAGTACACAAAAAATCACAGAACTACCCTGATAGCCCTGACAATAAATAACTGGCTACCTTTCTGTATTTGTTTTGTGTTGTGTCTATACATTTCCACTGCACAACTCAGTGTAGAATATGCAATTGCCAGAAATAGGACTGAAATTGCAAAATAAGCAATGCAAAGTCTTGTATGGTGGTTTGAAGTTGAGCCTTTTAAACTTATTCGAAAAGTTCTTTGATGAGATTGAGCGTGTAAGAACACTTGACAGCCACTTTATGATGATATGAAAGGTCTTGATTTGCCTCAAGTTTCACTCAAAGCAGAATAATGTGAAAGTGCAGACGTTGGTCCGACAGTTGACTTTCATTTTAGACAAAGGATGTGGGGTTGGAATAATTGGAAGGGGTCTTACGGTTTCAAAGAGCAGCGGTGGGCTGAACTATTAGTGACCTCCGGAGAACAACGAGAGGAATGGTCCTGTTTCGCTTTTTTTCTCTATATGTGTGTGTGAAGGCTCAAGTACTTGTGACTCGGCCTTTTCACAATGTTTCAAAGGGACCTGGGGATAAGTGCCGTTCGTGTCCGAGTCCAGAAAGCGCGAAAGAACGGGCCTGGTGCTTTGATGTTTTCCGGAATAAAAGCGCAGCACCGAGTTCACACCATTGACATTATTGACATGGGGGGCTGAGCGCAGCACAGCCCTGTTTGGGAATGAGGATGCAAATCTGCTAAAGCCGCTGAGATGAGAGGGTGGCGGAGTGAGAGAAAGGGAGATGATTCCGGAACCCTCGATCCACTGCACACAAAGGCGCTGAGACAAAGTGGAGTTGCGGCGTCCTCCCTGCAGTCTAATGAAGGTTCAGCCGCGGAGGATTATCCAACTTTGTGAACGGCTTTCCATGCCGTGAACTCGACATGTCCTGCCTCCCGCTGTTTTCTTTTTGAACTCATTACTTCTCCATTTGACGGATGCTGTGCTTCAACAAGAACATTGTCACAGTGCAACAATGCATGAGATTAGGGGCCGACTGCGATATTCTCACTTGCATCGGGCGCTTGTGCTGTTCTGCTTGTTTTAGCTCTCTTAAAATGAGTCCGTATCCTCTGCAGTGATACTTTCTTTTAATTGCCATTTTCTCAAGCTCATAATCAGACTTTGTTATTCATATGTAAATATCAGCAATTTTGGAAAAGCATATTTATTAGGGTGCTAGTAGCCTAGTGGGTGACACACTCGCCTATGAACCAGAAGACCCAGGTTCAAATCCCACTTTAATTACTACCATTATGTCCATGAGCAAGACACTTACCCCTAAGTTGCTCCAGGGGGGGACTGTCCCTGTAACTACTGATTGAAAGGCGCTCTAGATAAGGGCGTCTGGTACATGCTGTAAATATTTAAGCACAGACCCTAACCCCGTGCTGAGAGTTTGCAAAGCCCCAGAGCCGTGTCAGGAAACTTGTGCCATTCCGATTATGCGGACACCAAGACCGGTTTGTCCGCTGTGGCACTAGAAGGACAACTAGATAGAGCCGCCCGATTGTGAAAAATCAAATAAGACCATGTTAACAGAGATTTTGACGTCCCCAACCACAATCAATGATTGGAGACTAATTGGCCAATAGTTATTTGACAGTTACAAGCTATAGCCAACATGTTGGAGAGGGACTGGGACCTGGGATTTTTCATTGTGCAAATAACTTCTCAATAATGATTGTGTAAATTACCAAGTTAGAATGTTAGAAACATCAGTGAACTTACATTAAAATTTCCCAATTGTGGTTTCGACAAACCTGTGGTTTTCAGGCCTCAACAACATGATTGATAAATCATAAAGCATATAACACAATAATTAATATGCAAATATTTAAGGGCATGGCTCTAAACAATGGGTTAAGTTGTGCTCTGCTCATCAACAGTGCACTTTAATGGAATGCCACTTTAAAGCCACCATGACAGGTGCAGACACGTCCAGGAGGTGTTGCTCTCTCTTGTCACCCCCTAATTAAAAGAATCCTTCAGGGCTGCCGATACATTTCAGAGCAGTTCAGAGTTCAGCCAAGCACCGAGGCAAAGGGCCCACGCTGAATCCACGGCTTTATTAACACGCCATAGCCGGGCGGAAAGGAAGCATATGCGCCGCCATGTGCGCTGCCAGACACACGGCATTAATATTCTTCTGCTGTAACCAGGAAAGGGAACGGGGAACGAGGAACATTTACGGCAGAGTTATGGAGTCGCAGAGTAGAGCAGAGGCCCCTCCACAAGTTGTAGGTTGTAGGCTGAGCCTTTATACAGTAACACAGTGATGAACAATGAACCAAATGAAAGCCCAGCGACTACAGGGATGCTTCCCATACACAGAGAAATAAAGGTACACACAGGGTGCAATATTAAACCTCCAGGTACAACACTGTTCCTTTCAGTTGAGTGAACCTTAAAAAGACAGGACAGGTCCTGTGATACCATGTTGTACCTTTAAAGGAACATGCTTTGGGGAAAGTACATAGTTGTACCCATGAAACTAACCCCAACGTCTGTGTCTTTAAACCCTAGCTCATAACTTATATGTAAATATAATTTTAAATTCCAGTCATGACAGGTACACAATTGAGTCTAAAATGGTACAGATGACTAAGGTACTAATAGTACCTGCAAGGATAGGTTCATTATTGTTCTTCAGAAGGGTGCTGCCCCAGCGACAAGCATTTGTACCCATGTAGGTGCACAGTGGTACTTTCGTTTCTCTGTATGCATTCATTTGCAATGGACCGTTGAATGGTTAACCAAATCATCAAAAAATGTTCCCATCATGAAATTTGCACCATTCAACATTGTTTGTCCAGCATTTGCATCACTGTTGAGGGATTAGATGTAAAAATATTGATATACATTCCATCGCATGCACAGTGGGGGTATGTGTGCTTCCTTGATTAATGCATGGATGCGTAAATCTGGAGGACGTGCCACGAGCAGGGAGAACAGTAATGCGGGGTGTTATTTAACTGCGACACCCGCCTTCCTGATGCATGGTGAATGTTCTCCTCACGTCAATATTAGCACTGCAGACACCGGTCAGCATTTATCTTCTGCATGTCTGCTAAGAGCTGAGCAAATGAATTTCCTCTGGGAAATTATCCACTCATACAGCGCCATATAAATACTGTTGTGTGGCGGACTGGATTACAGAGAACCCATCAGCATTTACTGGGAACGATATATTTTTATGGTTCTTCCATTTATGACACAATTTGATTACGGAGCAATGTTCCTTAAAAGGGACCTCGGCACAAATGATTTACAGGCAGACACGTCATGACATTTGAATTTCAGATGCAACTTTAACAACAGCGCTTTATTTCATTAGAATGATCCTTTTAAATCACAGTTCGAGTGGGCCGCAGAGTAGTGGCGGAAGCCATTTACGACCCTCTCATGACAACAATTAATGATGGAGGGGATATGCTGAAATGGAAATTCCAATCCAAAATGGAAATGGAAAAAAAGTCACATATAGTGAATGGACAGTGAATATGTACTTAATTGAATTAAGGTAATTAATCCATAGCCCCCTACTTTTCACAAGGCAGAAATCACCCATATTACCCGATCAATGTGGTGGTTGTATTCTTTGGTGGCTGCAGGCACCTACTCTAATGCCACATATCAGATTAAGCTATCACCTCCAGCGCTGCAGTACATGCACCATGGAGTCAGCACATTTTGCAAATGTACTCCTGTAGCGCAAGTGGAGGACTTTAAATGTCAAGCCCGCATCACCCCCGTGGCTCGCTGACCTTCTCCTTGCCTCTTTGGCTTTATAAGGATGTGCCACTTCAATCAAATTACAGTAATTAAGTTACTAAGCCTTCTTTATCAGGGAAATGCAAATCGCTTAATTAAATTATTGTTTTCTCATGATTCACCTCTCAGAGTGAAAGATTTAATTAACAGTAACAGAAGGTGTCAATGTGCTGCGCTCTCCCTCAGTAGGGCTACATGACGGATGTGTTCCCTTAATGGACAGACTTAAAAGGATGATGTGCAAAACGGTCAGTCAAGTTTCATTAGTGCAACGGTGCATTGTCTGTCAGAGTACTTTGGGCCTGTAACTGGAGTAAAAGTTTGAATTCTTAAAACCTGAGAATTCAGCATCATTCAGTAATTACAAGTTATTCATAATAAGACACAGAATGCCAAAACTGTTGCCACAAAGCTGAGATCATGAAAAGCATTTCAGAAAAGCGTCCTGGGGGAAGTGGTGGCCTAGTTGGAAAGGAAAAGGACCCATAATCGGAAGGTTCCCGAACCTCAAAGGTGCCACTGAGGCGCCTGTAATGGCTGCCCACTGCTCACCAAGGGTGATGGTTAAAAGCAGAGGACACATTTTGTTGAGTCACCGTGTGCTGCAGTGTTTCACAACGACAATCACTTCACTTTCACTTGAACTAAGAGACCAAGGCCAACCTCTGAAATTCCAAAAAAAGTACGTGGCATGGTGTCATGGTATGTCAGTAGGTGTGCGTGTGTGAGGGGATGGTGAGTGCAGAATGAAGATGGCTGAATGAATTAGGAACTTGCAGCAAGTTAGTGAATGAAGAGCAGTTAACATAGATCATTTTTGCATACGTATGTATTTGTCCTAAGCTTTGTCACGCCGACGGATAAAGAAAAAACAAAATTGGAGTAGAAAGAACAGGGAACACATGCTCATATTTAACACTGAGCATCCTATGTGAGCAAATCGTCCCCATACAAAATTTCAGGGACGTTTTCCGATCTGTAAAACGATTTGAGTGCAGATGCCAGTTGTCTCACCAAAAATGGGCCTGTGACCCGCCAAACTGAAGACGGAAATAAAAAATTCCCAGATTGCATCTTTAACTGTAACCCACACTAGCAGCAGGCTGCGCTCTGCGGTCATGTCTGTAGCGACTTTGTGTGCTGGAAGGCGGCAGGATGGCAGGAAGACTTTGCAGCCTGGCATTTGCATTCGCTGGTGGAAATGCACTCAGCCAGCCCAGGCCGAGCAGTTGGAACAGCAGTTGTGCACGGCTGAGGTTCGTGGCAGGCTCTAGCTTGCCGCCTCGCCGTGCCAAGTCCCAATTTGTTGCGAAATTCTTCGCGGCAAAGATGTGGATGTTTGCACATATTTGTTTGATGTCGCTGGCAGAGGGGACGTGACAGACAAATCCAAGAACGGCCCGATTAAAACAGAATTCCTCGGCCATCTGCGTCCCGCTCCTCAGCAGAACTGAACAGAATCGACTAATGGTGATGCATTTACATCACAGTGCGCCTCCGCAGCGGAAACGTCCTCGAATGAACCCAGTACTGGTGGGCAACTTGGTTTCATTTTCAGAACGTGGCCCATGTTGCGGCAGTTTCGCACGAAGCTGGAAGAGCACATGGTCTGCTAACATGATATTCAACATTGAACGGGCGTGGGCAGCATTTAATCAACTTTACCAGCACCCAAAGGTGTCAACTGGTCTGGCCAAGATCTACAGAAAACCTTCAAGTTCTTGATTTGCATTTGAAGTATGGTTTAAATGTGACGTATTTTGTGACCCTGGAAAAGTTGGGGCAGCGGTGGCCCACTGCTCTCCAATGGTGATGCTTAAAAGCAGAGGACAGATTTTGTTGTGTCACCGTGTGCTGTGCTGCAGTGTTTCACAATGACAATCACTTCACTTTCACTAGTAGGTTTTAAGGGGTCTTGATTTAAGCTTCTGTATATTTTTATACCACTGAAAGAGCAACTAAATAAAATGTTATTAGGCTGTTTCAAATTAATGAGACCCACAATGAAGCTTTGCAGTTGCAAAAAAAAAAAAAAAGTAAACCTCCAAAAAACAGATCAATTTCCCCCTTTCCGAGCGAGAGGAGCCAGAGGAATAGAGTGGTGTCTGGTGGGAGGGGTGGAGATAAAAAAAAAAAAAACCTACATACCAGTAGGACAGTGATGATTAGAAGCTGGAGAGAGACGATAATGGACAATTGTTTGTCTCAAGAAGATGAGACAGCGCCGGTGATTGCACCTGCATTTCACAGGAAATGAAAGCAAGAGAGAAAGAGAGAGAGAGAGAGAGAGAGTAAGAGAGAGAACCCGCAGAACCGCAGTCGTCTAGACTGTCTGCAGCGAATCCATTTTGGGCAATTAAAGTGAAAAGTTAATCACCTTTTCCCAAAAAAACACTCCAATTAGACCTTCTATTGATTTGGTGACATAACGCTAATGTTTCCAGACGCACACATAATCGCCAGCTGCAGGTCGCAGGTTAATGGTGTGTGTGTGTGTGTGTGTTGTGTGTGTGTGTCTGCCTTTCTCTGCTTTTTGTATAGAACCTCCTGACTTCTTGACTCACTGCGCCCTGCTCATGTTGGGAAACCACTAGACAAGCGCAACCGGTAACTTTCAACGCCACTTTGTTTCCTTTTTTTTATTTTTTGAACCCACGCCCCCGCAATGCTCTCACGGCGCGGGGCCATTTTCTCTGCAGTTCTCTTGAAAAGACACTCGCAGACTTGTCCAGAGTATTCGCTTCAGTGGCAACGCCTCTCACGGAACTTGTGGCCTTTAGAACAGAGAGGCCGACCGCACAGGCACCTACCGCAGCAAGCGGCCCGACGAGAACAAGGTAGTTCTGATTTAGCTTTTCCTCCAGTAAATACTCTCATGGGAGGCCTGAGCCAGCAGCTCCCGCAAAACACACACACACACACACACACACACACACACACACACACACACACACACACACACACAAGGAAGGCCTTGTTGTTTTTGTTGTCTGTGGCCTTATTAATTGTGCTTGTGTTGGGATTGAAGTGGTCCTTGAAATCACAAGGTCCCCCTAGGCGTCATTGTGCCCAAGGTGGCCGTATTTTGTTCATTTAATTTTTTTTCTTAAAATTGAATGACATGTCGAGTATAGCTGAAAACACAACCCACTATAAAATGACACAGACTTGTTGTGCCGTTTCACATTTTAAATATCATTTTTAGTACATTTTATCCAACAAGTATGAAATGCGTCCGTGTGTGCTACACTGAAATGAATAATGTGAGTGTTCCCTATTATGAAAATTTCACTAATGTTATTTAACATTACGAGTTCCCCCGGCCTGTCTCTGGTCCTGCAGTGGCTAGGAATGGTGACGTGTAAAGAACGCTTTGGCCATTCTGCTTCGCCATTTAGAGAGCGGCAGCTGGAATTTGTCTCCTTTTGTCGTCATGAGGATGAAGGTAACTCTCAGTTTCTCAGGAATTTCTCACCCCTCTCCTAAAAACGTAGCTCCACCTGCCGTCATGGCTTGGAAACGTGCAAAGCATTGCAGTTGCTCAGTGATTGGATGTAAAAATGAGCACAGATGTACACGACATTTGTGCCAAACAGGAAGTGTTGATGACCCCATTTCCGCGAATGCCCGCGCACTTCTATAGGCTGCTCTCTTCCTCGTCCCGCCTCGCTCCTCCTCATTAGCATTTAAGGCTACAGACACCGAAACTGCGTGTCCCGGGGAGAATATCATTGTGTGACTGGCTCAAAGAGGCTGAGTTTCTGAAATACTTCAGATACAGTATTAGAAGACCACTAAGACCCATAAAAGCAAAAAAAAAAAATTTATATATCATAATAGTGGAACTTTCAGAGCTGAGGAGAAGAAAAAAATATGTGAGCTCCTTATGAACTCCCAGAGTTATCTTACAAAAGGCTGTAAATAGGGTACAAAAAGAATTTACAATATTGAGGAATGTATGTTCAACTGTCTTCTAATAGTGAACTATAGTGATGGGTGAAAGAGCGATTGTCGCGATTGGAAAACCAAATTGCGGTTAGGTGCAAAAGGAGCAGGTGAGTATGTGACCGTATGTCAGCCTTAGCCGCACGCCACCAGCGTATACGGTCAAGCGAGCGCACCCGCGCTGTCACGTAGATAAAGAATGGAGAAAGGGAGAAGGTGAGAGGACATAAATGGTGTTCAGTTAGAACATGAGCCTAGTCGAGCATATGGTTCGTGCTGCAGCGACTGAGCACCGAGCACCTGTTCACAGTTGCTTTAGTAACAAATGTCACCCACTTCCACGGTCATGCCGGTCACGCGGCCAGAGTCACGTGACAGCTTTGTTTTGCTGCCATGCTTCTTTGGCTGCATTCATAGAAAAAAAAAATTCATAAATGATGTATTCTTTTATTTAGTAGCCTAGTGGGTAACACACTCGCCTATGAACCAGACGACCCAGGTTCAAATCCCACTTACTACCATTGTGTCCCTGAGCAAGACACTTCTAAGAATTTACAATATTGAGCAGTGGTGGCCTAGTGGTTAAGGAAGCGGCCCCGTAATCAGAAGGTTGCCGGTTCGAATCCCGATCCGCCAAGGTGCCACTGAGGTGCCACTGAGCAAAGCACCGTCCCCACACACTGCTCCCCGGGCGCCTGTCATGGCTGCCCACTGCTCACTCAGAGTGATGGGATAAATGCAGAGGACAACTTTCACTGTGAATCACATGTGACAATCACTTCACTCTCACTCACTTAACCCTAAGTTGCTCCAGGGGGGACTGTCCCTGTAACTTCTATCCAAAATCCTTGAGCGCTGTGTCTACAACCAGCTATCACTCCATCTATCACAGAACAACCTCCTGGATCCTAACCAGTCTGGCTTCAGAACAGCTCATTCCACCGAGACTGCCCTTTTGGCGGTTACCGAGCAGCTACATGCAGCCAGATTGGCAAAACTGTCATCGGTTCTTATTCTCCTCGACCTCTCTGCTGCATTTGACACCGTTAACCACAAGACTCTCTTGTCAATCCTGAAGAGGCTTGGAATTCGGGGCTCAGCATGGCAGTGGTTTGCTTCCTACCTTGATGAACGATCTTACCAAGTGACTTGGAAAGGATCCACCTCTACCTCACGTAGACTCTCCACTGGTGTCCCTCAAGGCTTGGTGCTAGGTCCTCTCCTTGCTATTTACCTATACAACTCGCAGCTCTCTCCTTCTGCAACAGCACGCAACCTTGGCATAACAATAGACAATCAACACTCCTTCTCAACTCACATCAGCAATCTTTCCTGCTCATGTAGATTCCTTCTCTACAATATCAGACGAATCTGCCCTTCTCTGTCAACACAGGCCACCCAACTTCTGGTTCAGTCCTTAGTAATCTCACAACTGGACTACTGTAACTCCCTTCTAGCTGGTCTACCATTATGTACCATCCGACCTCTACAACTAATACAAAATGCAGCAGCACGACTGATCTTCAACCTTACCAAATTCTCCCACACCACCCCTCTGCTACATTCCCTCCACTGGCTCCCAGTAGCTGCACGCATCAGGTTCAAAATACTGATGCTGGCCTACAAAGCCAAACATGGAGTAGCACCATCCTACTCACAGCCCTTATTACACCTCACACTGCACCTCGTATACTCCGAGCCTCCAGTACTGCTCGCCTGGTCCCTCCATCTCTGAAGGTAAAAGGAAGACATTCATCTAGACTCTTCTCCGTCTTGGCCCCTCGGTGGTGGAATGAACTTCCCCTCGAGGTCAGAACAGCTCAGTCACTGAGCACCTTCAAATGACAGCTCAAGACCTTCCTCTTTAAAGAATATTTAAATTAAATTGTAATTTTGTTGTTTTCGAACTTGTGTACAGAATCTACAACAGAGTGAATAAAAAGATTGTATTCATAGTTGGCGTCCTAGTGAACAAGAATTGATCTCTTCATCAATGGTAACTTTAGCACGTTGTAAGTCGCTCTGGATAAGGGCGTCTGCCAAATGCCGTAAATGTAAATGTGAATGTAAATGTAAATGTAACTACTGATTGCAAGTCGCTCTGGATAAGGGCGTCTGATAAATGCTGTAAATGTATATTTATTTATTTATTTATTTATTTAATTCTGTTGCATCCACTGTTCAGGAGCCACAAGCAAGAATCATCATGCTGAATCTTTAGATAGACTGTAGTAGTCCACTGATTCAATTGTGGAGTTGCTCACAGGCTTAGACCATGGGCTGACACATGACCCGTTTGACTGGTGGTGCCTCATTGTCAACACTCTGTGGTGGTCAGGAGGTCATGTCTTGGACTAAATGTTGAACATGGTCTAACCAGCCCCTAGAGACTGGGATGCCAGAATGCAAAATACTGCATGATCTATGCACAGGCACATTGCAGGGCGAGACACTGGTTGAGCACCAGCTACAGCCAAGCACCACATCATCACATATGTGGCCTGCATTAGAAAAAAGTAAACTGGTTAAAAAGAATGACGCTCATCATCACAATTACAGTAATTGAAACATTGAAAATAAAATTGCAATATTTTCTTAAAAGTTGGTTCTATAGTGAAACTGAAGATTGGGCTTTTATTCTTTGTGACTAAATCTGTTTCCATTTATATATATATATATATATATATATATATATATATATATATATATATTATATATATATTATATTATATATTATATATAGAATATATATCTATCTATATTATATATATATTATACTACATATATATATATATACCATATATACAACACACCACACACACACACACACACATAATTATATATATATCTATATATATATATATATATATATAATATATATATATTCTACACACCATACACACACACACACACACACACACACACACACACACACATATATATATATATATAATATATATATAGATATATATATATATATATATATATATATATATATATCTATATATATATATATATATATATATATATATATATATATATATATATATATATATATATATATTTTGGTCTGTCTGAAACCATGTGAATAACTGGCCTACCGAAACACCTTCATGGAAAAAAAAAAAAAAAAAGAAATGGGAGAATCTGACAGCTGCGATTGGGTTCCGTGAGTAAGGTGTGGAGGTCAACTACAACTCTATTGCTCCACAGATACAGCTTAACTTCCCCAGATAACACTGAACACAGGCAATAAGCAAGGGCTTGGAAGGAGAGATGGGTGGAGATAGAGTGAGTCACGGGCGATGGAGGAGATTTAAAGAGAGTAAGGGAGTGTCAGAAAAAGTGACGATTTTTATCTCTGTGAGGACAGCCGTGGTGTTGTTGTCACCCGGAACTACAAAAGAACCTTTGGTGCAATATTTTATTTATTTTTACCTAACGGTACCGGGTGCAGTGTTTCACAATGACAGTCACTTCGCTTTCACTTTCACTTGTGTGTGTGTGTGCGTGCGTGTGTGTTTCTTTCCCAGATTTCTTCCCTGGGGCAGTTGTTGACCTAGCAGGTAATCGGAAGGTTGCTGGTTTGAATCCCGAACCTCCAAGCTGCAACTGAGGTACCACCGAGCACCCAGTACCGTTCTGTCTGGGTGCCGGAGTATGCTGTGTGCTCTGAGTGCTGGGGTCCGTCACACTTCTTCAATGTCCCCATTGGTAATCTGATTGCAATTTCACTTGTAATGATTAAAATGTCAACGTCTTGCATTTATAGCCGTTGCTCTTGCAACACCACCAGTGCTAGTAATTTTTGAATTATGACAATTGTTCCAGCTTTGCCCCCCCCCAAAAAAAAAAACTGCTGGCAGTGAAAATTTGTCATTATTTAGGAGGAACGTGGCACCTGGGGCTGCAGTGTCTCACCAAATGGACAGAAAATAGATGCCAGCTTGGGCTCTGTCTGAATAACCGATTACAACCATCTGTGTGGTTATAAAATTAGAACCGACGGCCGGCAGTCTCACGTTCCTCCTTTTATTACTCTGTTTGGCCATAACAGTGCTGAGCCACCCCCCTCCGCGACCCCAAGGGAAATATTATGCTATTATGAAGGCTGTAATGTTTAAGTTGGACAGTCCTTGGTCCTGCAGATGGCACAGTACATTACATCCAAACACTAAAGTATGAAAAAAGGTTCTTTAAATCACTGTTAAATGTATACCAAATGATACTTTGTTGCCAAGCTAAAATTCTGATTGATATAATGATGATGATGAAATAATGATCATAATTTTCATAAAACAAAACACTCCTGTTCCTCTTTTGAAACCGAGATTGTCTAAAATTCCTTTTCTGTGCAGCTGTTCACTCACAATGAAACCAGAAACGCAAGCAACTATGGACAATTGCTCAGATGTTTCTCTTTGTCACCTGGCCAGTTGTGGTAATCGCCTAGGGAAGAGGACCAGTGACTGAAAGGTTGCGGGTTAAAACCCAATGAGGTCCTCTTGAGCAAGGCACTGTCCCCACACTCTGGTCCCCGTGGGCCTTTTGTGTCTTCCCACTGCTCACTAAGGGTGATGGGTTTGAATGCTCTCCTCATTTAGCGGCAGGTTTCATCCCACTATCCAAAAGGCAGCTACACCAGGCACCTATAAAATGTGAGTGAGTTTCTCTTTATTGTGATGTCTGCATGGGAAACAAACATCACCATAGAGGATTTTTCCATGGAACAATCATAAAAGTTGAAATATATATCCCCTACTTGTTGCCTTGCTTCACTGCATCTCTTCAAAGGTCAATTTATCATGTGTCTTTTGTCCATTCTGATCTTCTGAACAAACCAATTTCTACAAATTTGGTGCAAATGTTCACTTGGACTTCAAAGGTCAAGATTACTGTGTTAGTATGGTTGGAATCTGCTTGTAGGAGGAAAAAACTCAATTGCTGATTCCATTATATCAGTTTTAATTTAATTTGTACATTATTTTTTTGTACATGGTTGGTTCTTTGTTTCAAGTGATGCACATGCATAACTGTATACTTCCTCAATGTTTCTGTCAGGATTGCCTGCAGCTGGGCTCCACACCGGAATCCAATCCTGACGCCCCATAAATGCCGGAAGTTTCCGCCCGTTCGGGGTCGCTGGCATTCTGTCACGACTACGGACTTACGAGGGAAGGAAGCGCAGAGGTCTGACATGCTGGGAAGGGGGTTTTATTTATAAACAAACAATAAACTCAAAGAAACAATGGCGCGGTGGCCGAAAACAGTTTAACGTAAATAAAGAACTTAAACAAACCCGTAGGCGTGTGGCGATTGCCAGAACTGAAATTACGAAAACCTACGCGGTTACAATATCAAGTTCACGAAATTGCCAGCGACCCCGAACGGGCGGAAACTTCCGGCATTTATGGGGCGTCAGGATTGGATTCCGGTGTGGAGCCCAGCTGCAGGCAATCCTGACAGTTTCACCACAGTTAATTCCAACCTTCCACTTTGATTGGCTGACAGAAATAGTGGCTGCATTAGGATCAGGCTACATTCATGGCAGAATGTTTTCAGCCTGAGTGTAACATGATAGATTGCTGTTCGAATGATGTTGCATAGCAACAACACCAAAAGCCAGATCTTAGCCAATCGCATGGACCTGTTTCATTTCAGATGCAACATCTTAAGTTATTATATATATATTTTTTTTCTGAAATTAATGGATAATAATATATAGAATGTGTTATTATATCACAGTACAGTCTCTTTGATCTATTACTGCTTAAATCAAATATAGCTTTCACTGTGGATGTGCCAATCACGTTCAAGAACCAGAACCAATTAGTTTTAAGCATACACCTAAAAATGTAAAGACTGTTTGAGTCTCCACATTGGCATTTTTTTTGTAATATTCTGCCTGTCCCTTCCACGGCTGTGTATGACTCCAGCTCTATATCCCACAGAGAGCAGCGGCTGATTTATTCGAGCGTCAAGGCCTGTGTGTTTTATTGTCAGCGCCGTCTACACATCGACAGGCACCAGGGGTGAACTCGCCGTATAGGAAGGAGTCCTGCTACTTTTCAGCCGGGAATGGTTTTCAAGATGAGTAACCTTGTATCTGGCATGTGGGCAGTGAGAGAAACAAATCAAGCAGAAACTCACCCATCGTCTCCAAAGCACTCGTTCAGGGAAGTTGGCTGAGGGTGGCTGTCCTTTTACTTTTTCATTTTTTCCCCTCGCTCTCTCTCTCTCTCTCTCTCTCTCTCTCTCTCTCTCTCTCTCTCTCTCTCTTCTTTTTGTTGCCTTTTTCTCCCAAGAGCAGAGCAGTCGACATGCGGCCCACCTGTCAAAAGCAGGACCAACTGTGGCAGACGGGGCGTTTTAAGACGTTTGGAAATAAACTGCATTTCTCATCATTCCTCATCCCCAGAGAAAGTGCAGCTAATAGTACCTCAGCCCATCTTGAGTGGTAAAAACAGGAAAAGATACTTTTCAGCACACATTCCGACTCTGCCCAGCCCGGCCTGCCTCCATCAGCCGCTGTTGTCCCTGACGGAAAAGTGCTCTCTCTCCAGGGAGAACCTGAGCACTTTTCAATTAGTTCCGTTTCCCGGGCCCTGCTGCAGAAAAGCGTTGCGTAATGGCGTGGAGTGTTGTGCACTTCGGGAAAAGGAGGGGAGAAGAAGTCTCGATGGGGGGGACTAATGACTCTGCAGGGGTGTGAGCAGCAGGGAGACATGCTTCCCGGTGTTCTGAGCACTGGAGGGGTGGAAATAAAGCAGGGTTGGGCAGATGATTGATTTTCCGCAATGGTGATCAAATTGGAAATTCACTATTTTAAGTGCTGGCAGCCACACAGGGTTATCTAATGGGAGAATGAACACATGAAGAAAGTAGATCATGTCCATGGATGTTGGCTTGGTACAATGCGCAGACAGAAATGTGATGGAAACCCTGCTTTTGTCAAACTGCAGCTTGGATAGCACTGCTGAAAAATCACAATGTTGGAAGAAATATGTTTTCATCTGATAATAATGCATGATACACAAACCGACCATAACATTATAACCACCCCTCTTTTGTTGAGTAGGTCCCCTTTTTGCTGCTGGACTCCACTAGATCTAGATGAGTGTATGCTGGGGGTTCTGGCACCTGGGGATGTCTGGGGAAGATCAGATGACAACAAAGTTGGGGTTTGTATATTATATGTATATTCTATGTTATATACAATAATTTAATTTAATTCTTTCTTGTTACCAATGTGTATTAATTGTCTTCTTTGTCATTGCTGTTGGTTTGCTGATTGTTCATGTGTATGCATATGTACATGAGACTGACTCTAATAACTGATTAAGCTCTTTTATTTTTAAGCTCAGCGAGACAGTGGAACATGACGTAACCCCGTGAACACAGTGTCCCTTATTGTCACCTCGATTGTACAGTCACAACGACAATGCGCCACGCCACGAGATTTGCTCTCTGGCGCCACCGGCGCACCTGATTCAACTAATCAAGGGCCCGACGAGTGGATGATTAGTCGGAACAGGTGCGCTGGTGCTGGACCAGAAACGAATTCACGAGGTAACCGTCGCCATGGGAACCCGCTGGAGAACCGCAGGAAGCAGCCTAGCAGGGTGGAGCTGGCGAGAGAGCCAGAGAGAAACATTTATGTTGCAGCCCCTGGCCGCTTTATAGAGACGCAAATGCACTGTTGGGTACTATGCTGTTCCTCACCGGTTTCTGACCGAACGACCCATCCTGGAACCTCTACCAACACAGACGTGCTGCTGTTTTATTGCAATTTTGCTATGCAAAGCATAAAGCAGTCCAAAAAAAAAAAAAAAAAAAAGGCCACAAATTGGGTTTGTTCTAACATAATGCGCAAACATGGAACTGCTTTAAACGCAGGTAGGTGAGGAGCTAATTGCTTTTGAATACACCATTCAAAGATATTCAACGAAAGCAAAAAAAAAGTCTTAACATCTAATTTTTATTATTTAATCTCATTCTTAAATTTTAATATAAGGGACTGCTCCTTTTCATCAAAACAATTTACTATCATTATTAATTTTAATTTTTTAAAAGTGCCAGCTGGTGCTATTGCAGTTTTTGCAAAAAAAAGTTCTTCTTTTAACTGGTTGAAGAATTAAAATACTCTCTACGTAGTCCTCTTCTCCACACAGTCACCGAAACACTGAATAATAATTCTATAAATAAATATATAGAATAATAACAAATCTCGCCTGAAGATTTGTCTTATTACCGAGGTCCGGTCGATAAAGCTCACATTTCCCCAAAGGTTATCATACAAATTGGTAGTGCCACTTCCCAGCTTTAATATTGCCTGGTCTTAATCTGCTTTGGATGATAGCATTACGCTCGTGTTGAGGTGCATCGGCTGTTCGGAGACAGGTCCCCACTGGTCACCTGATGGATGCTTCTGAAACTAATAAACTGTACTGATGGGTAATTGAATCAGGTAGAGGGCAGCGTTATATGACTTCTTCATCAGGCGACGCTGGAAAATACCTGCTCAGACAGAACTGAAGATGTTAGTGTTTAATTAATGTTAATTATTAGATTTTTATTGCTTATTTTATTACTGTGCCGAATATAAAGTCGAATATCACCTGCATAAATATGCCTCTTTCACTTCCACAACTCTGGAGCATAATAGAGAAAGTTTGCCTCATTTGAATTGGTGACCTGTCCCACATTGTCCCACACAGATGTGCTACGTGTCCCACATTTGCTCTGTTCATGGTAAAACCCACCAAAAATACCCAACCTTTCCCCTTAAAACGTCCTGATTTCTCCCCGCTAATCACCACGCGTTTTTCCAATCGTTCCAATTCATTCTTTGTTCTTCCCTGAACACTCTCCCACGGATCTCAACGAAATCCAGCTTGCTTGACGCCCAAGCTTTCCCAACTGCCGGCATCGATCTCTGAGCCCCATCACCACATCGAGCAGCGTGTGATTCAGTCTCCCAGAGTGCAGGCAAAGCTGGAGAAAAAAAGGAGAATGAAGGAACGTGTGTATGGTGTGTGTGTGTGTGTGTGTGTGTGTGTGTATCTCAGGGGTGGGGGCCGGTGTGGGTCTCGGCTTCCCCGCATTTGCATGCAGTCTAGTCCCGGCAGTGTAATCAATGTGGAAACGGCTCGTATCAGCAGAATGACAGCAGAGGAAGTGGTGGGCTGAAGGACCGAAGGGGGAGGAAACTCGTTTGGAAATTCCAAACTAGTTCACGCTAACTTTTGACCAACAGTGTGAGTCCCGTGATCCCTCGCTCCTCTGTACGGCCGTGGATGCGAATTCGCTGTCCTTGGTTGGAGAACAGCGGCTCGTGCGCAGGTAATGCTGTCGGCATTCGAGAAAGCTGTCCAGCTCCGGATCGATCTGCAGGAAGAGGCCTCGGCCCCGTTTGCTGTTCCAAGCACAATATGAGACCCATGGTCTTCGTCGGGGAGCTGAAAGAAACTCGTCCTACTTGCTCGTGCCACCTGTGTGTGTGTGTGTGTGTGTGCGCTTGTCCCACCGCCTGGCAGCTTCCGGAACGGTCCGCAGTGCCCGCGACGGGTTCTAAATGGGCTCCCAGCTTTCTGCAACACAGCAAATCAGTAGAAAGACAGAGCTCATGTTGCTCGTGCAATGGCTGACAAGGGGCGGAGAGAGAGAGAGAGAGACAGGGAGACAGTGTGAAGAGTTCACCTCCGCACTAAGGTGTATCTGAGTGCCAAATCGAGATTGGACGGGCGTCAAGCCTTAAGCCTAAAGGATGAGGACAGAAAGGGAATGAAGGGAGGGAGGGTTTATAAATTATACAATCCCATCTGATGGCCTTTGTCTACTTTGTGACTTTTTGTAGGCGTGTGTGTGCGTAAGTGTATGTGTGTGTGTGTGTATCTGGGCATTTGTGCATCTGCAAGTGCGTTCCTGAGACAGGATTCTGGCATAGAGCTTTGGACAAGGTCAGCATAGACAGAAAAAAACTGATGGCGCAACTTGGAACTTCCTTGAACGGCAGAACTTCAACGACTGGAGAACCGACAATTTCTTGCAGATTCATCAAGCCTCTGTCTTTTTCGGCACTTTTGTCGGTGCCAGGTCACTAATTCCCATAAAAGCTTTGTTCGCCGCGATGGTAATGGGGTCATGTGAGTGTCTTCCATCGTCCGTGGGACAGAACGTTCCTCGTCTGCCAAAATAAGTAGGATAGTAGAGTAATAAAGTAAGGAAGCAAGCATTTCTACCAAATTAATGATTTTTTTCCCCCCATCCCACTTCCAAAGGATAATGAAATATCAATCATTTTGAACTGAACACCTCAACTAATAATTTGTCACGCTGGCATGCGCCCCTCGTCTGCTCACAGGAGAGCAGAAAATTGATTTTGTTTCATAGCCCCCTTTTTAAACACCAAGTAGAGGGATTAAAGATTTATTAACTCAAAAGCTTCATTATAGTTTCGAATGCGCGGCAGTTGGCCACAGTGGTTTGGCCTGGAATATTTCAGTGCGCCTTTACTCAATCCATCCATTCATCCATCCATCCATCCATCCATCCATCCATCCATCCATCCATCCATCCATCCATCTGTGCATTCCTTTTGTCCAGCCGAGGGTCAGGGAAGACTGGAATCGAGCCTGTCCCTGCAGGAACAACGGCCAAATAATACCAATGAATGGTGATGGAAAAAGTTTGATCTTCATAATGTATTTAAGAGAGCATATGGTTTACTGACAAAATTCCAAGTTGTGATAAAAGTACCTGTACTATTTTGAATAAATGATAATCAGCATTTTTAGCAGCATCTAAGAGGCAGGCATTTGGTAAATATCATATATTTCGTTGAGTTTCATTTGCAAAGTTTCATTTTGCTGCTCATTTCGGGTTGACAGAGAACCAAGAGAATAATTTCAAGGCCATGACGTTAAGGGATCTTCTTATAGTTGAATCAGTGGTCTGTCACAATATATTTTTAGTGTTTGGTATTTGTTGATCCTTTACAATACCAGGACTGTTTCCGCACTTTTAAAATAGAAAAAGCTTCTAAAACTAAGTCAAGATAAAGATTTTTGGGCTGCAGCATCCATTGGCACAACAATCTTGGTGTCCTGCCGTTCTCTTGGACCCACATATTCCATTGATTTCATTTCTGGCTGCCTCATAATGCCCCCAACGAGATTGGGTGGGCATAGATTTTTCTCCACATGAGGTCAAAAGAGCTCGGCCATAATTGTTCTTTATTACTTTTTTGGCCTCCCCCCAAACATATCCATATATCACATTTATGCCAGGCAGTCAATATTGCACAAGATATTTTTCCTCCCTTCTTCTTTTTATTATTCCTCTCTTGGATATAAGGAGATATGGATATACTACAATCTCACACTGGGGTGATGGACTCCACCAAGGCGAGGGTGGATAATTTAGACACCTTTGTCCTTTCTTTCTTTTCCTTCTTTCTTCGTTTCCTTCGTTCTTGCTTGCTTTCTACTTGGCACCAAGCTTATGCCTGTCAAGCACAAAAGAAAGGCTTAGAGGAATCCAAAAAAGCCTTCCCAGGGGGTGTCTTCCTCCCTACCCATCTTATTTCTGTCCCCGTTTCTCAAAAAAGAATAAGTTACCTTGCAAAAAAATTTACTTATTCATCTAAGTTAAAGAAGGCTTTTGGAGAAAAGTGCATGACAGTTTTACACAAGTACTGCCATATTTCAGCACCGGGTGGGAGGATTACAAAGACAGTTGAAAAATGTTGAATGTGTGTGAGAGTGTTATGAGTGATTTATGAGAACATGTCCTCACAAAGACAGGAAAATCATGAATGAGGTGTTGAGATTAACGCTTAATTGATGTTAAATATAAAATATTAAGAAAAAATATAAACACATTTAAATTAAGGTCAGATCTTCCATGTTACCACAAGTCTTAAAAAAAAAAAACAAATGTACAACTTTGTGTGTGTGGTGGGCAGTAGTTCTTCAAATATTGCCCTTTGAACCTGAAGTCTTTCCTGAAGAAGAAAGGAAGGTCTCCTTCAGATCAGCTAGTGTCTGTCAGGAGCATACTGTGTGAAATTGGATTATGGGCTGTTATTGACCTTTGACCTGTGGTGGGTGGGTGTGTGGAAGCTGGAACAGGAAGCTGGAACTGAATCGGGTGGGGACGACTTTGCGGGAACATTCAGCCTTCAAATCTTCCAAACCTCTGAACTCTGTCTAAAGAAATATAATGTGAATGTTTCAATTCACAATCGAAAATTAAATAGATAATTAAGAGATGTACGAAACGTATGACTTACGGCATTATTTACCGAGTTTAAATTGATTGAGGTTCTTGTTAAATTTGTTTCATACACATGATATGTTGCACTTTTAAAATGTTCTAGCATGATTTCAAGCATGTAGATTTGAAGGCCATGAACGTTTGTGCAAAACAAAAAGTTTGTGACTTTGTGGATAAATAATCTGTAGCTACAGGCTATGAAATATTTTGAAATTGTTCTATTGCTGTCTAGTGTATCCATACATGCCTTCATGAACGACTGAAAATAAGATGCATGAATATGTTTATTAATTATTCCTTGATTATATGAACACATGACCCTAATGCATGAAACACATCCACATTTGTAAGTGCTTCAAATTGCCAGATTGTTGGAACTGATTGTGACGCCACGAGTGCCCCTGGAGGCCGCAGGTGGCACCACTTGGCTAATTTGGGGTCCTTAACACCAAACAGGTGTAGGGTGCGACTTAAGCCATAGAGAATGGCATTTACCCATGAGCAAGCTATAGGGAGGTAGGCCGATGACAGCGATGAGGAGGCAGGCTGGTCTGAGGACAGTGCGGAGACAGCGTGGAGACAGCACACCCCCCAGTTCCTGTGCTGTCTAGTCAAGAGCTTGGTGCCATGCTCCTATCTGCCTGGGTGACGCAACAAGTGGCCAATGGAGAGCCAGAGGCTTCCAGCACGAGAGAGGATGAGGACGGCAAAGAGGCGGTAGACTGGTCCGGACCCGTCACTGGGGAAGTCCGCACCTCCTCGCCTGACCTCGTTTATGCAACCCAACTGTCTGAGCACTCCCTAGCTGGTGCACAGCTGGTGCCATGAGCCTGCACCATTACTGACCAGCGCCAGTCCCGATGCCTAGGTGCTGCACCTCGCCTTCCTTCCTCTCTGGTTTCAGTGGATCTCACTGCAACCATCGGCAGCACATACACTTGGGCCACTGGCGTGGAGTCAGCTCTTCGGGGCAATCTGTCTTGGCGCCGCGCCCTGGTTTCCAGGGCAATGCTGGCCAAGGCATCATGGGTCCCGATCCCCAGGACCGGAGCAAGAGGACCTCCTTTTTTGCTTGCCTTTGTGAAAGTCTTTTGTGTCTGTGTTTCTAACCCCTACCACTTTTTTTTTTACATCTGGCAGGTGAAAAGTGAAAGTGAAATGATTGTCATTGTAAAACACTGCAGCACAGCACATGGATGGTAGTAGCCTAGTGGGTAACACACTCGTCTATGAACCAGAAGACCCAGGTTCAAATCCCACTTACTACCATTGTGTCCCTGAGCAAGATACTTAACCCTACGTTGCTCCAGGGGGACTGTCCCCTGTAACTACTGATTGTAAGTCGCTCTGGATAAAAGCGTCTGATAAATGCTGTAAATGTAAACAACGAAATGTGTCCTCTGCTTATAACCATCACCCTTGGGCAGCCGTGACAGGCGCCCGGGGAGCAGTGTGTGGGGACGGTGCTCAGTGGCACCTTGGAAGCTTGGGATTCTAACCAGCAACCTTCCTATTACAGGTTTGGTAGGCCATCGCTGCCCCAATGCTTGTGATAAAATGCATATGAGCCCTAGTGAGGAGGCCCCTGACCCAACTGCACCAGCCCAAAACCAAGATCGTCCACCATTTTGACGATATGCAATGTTTCAGTAAACCCTGGCCCCAAAACTTCCTCCTAACCCTATTATGTATGACTCGTGAAAGTGTATGATATACATTAATTTACACATGTAGTTCGACCCCAAGCTGAAAGGCACTATATTAATGTATATTAAATTATTCCCTATCTTTCCATTTTTAACTTTTATTTTGTACAGTCAAAAGTGCAGCGAGAGCCTTTTGGGAGATTTCTAGGTTTCTGAGGAAATAGAGCAAAGATATGTGAATGTCTGTCGATGGCAAGACCCCCAGCTAACTTTACTCAGGTCAGATTATCAACGTTGCACCACTCTTTTTAACAAGTTGCTCCTCCTTTTCAATCCTGTGCTCTCGTCCATTTTCCAAAAATAACACACCGTGCTGAGAGGTGGCATGTGGTTATTTCTGCCGTAGGCCAGTTATAATCAAAATCTCTCCTGTTGGCCAACGTTATATCGCAAACCGTTTATACCTTTCAGACTGCACAGTACTAATAGTAATGGGAACATTGTATTAGTTATGCAATGTGCCCGTTCATTAGACTGACGGGGAATATTCATGAACGACGCTGGGAAGCGGGATGCAGCATCTTGGTCATGCCGACTGGTAGCCACATTTTTATTCCAGAGGGACGGTGAGCAGCAGGTACAGGCCCGTAGGGGATTGTCATTCCGGCATTCCACAATAACAAAGGGGCAACGCGGGGAATATAGTCGGCTCTCGTTCCCGTCCTGGGTTTGAAGCAAATCTGACGTAACAGGGGTCTAGGGTGGGGGCGGGCAGTGTGGGGGCAATGACTTATTCATGAAACTAGCTGAGGATGCATAGCGCTAGCATATTAATGAGCTTTTTTTTTTTTCTAGTAAGTGAACAAATGCGTGGTTGTGCTCGGGGACGGGTTTTTAAAAGATGGGAGACAGGTGAGCGCGGTCAGCTGGAAAGACTAAAGGTTGAAGTCAGGGGGGTGTGGGGTGGGCATCAGCTTCATATTGATGGGCGGCAGAAGCTGGAGAATCCAGACGCTTCATCAGCAGAGAGTTGTCACACTGTTCCAAAAAAGGAAGTTTGTCATTTTACCACTCCTGCCATTGACTTTCTTTAAGTGGCATCTACTTGCTGAAAAAAAAAGTGAAAAGTACGACCACAGGGGACCCATTTCCTAATTATTATGAATGAAGAATTAATTGATTGGGTGGTATAGTGTGGTAGTAGCCTAGTGTGTAAGACACTCGCCTGTGAACCAGAAGACCCGGGTTCAAATCCCACTTACTACCATTGTGTCCCTGAGCAAGACACTTAACCTTAAGTTGCTCCAGGGAGACTGTTCCATTAAATACTGATTGTAAGTGGCGTCTGATAAATGCTGTAAATGTAAATGTTGATTGTCATTGTGATACACTGCAGCGCAGCACACAGGGCACAAAACTGAAATGTTCCTCTGCATTCAACTCATCACACTTGGTGAGCAGTGGGCTGCCATGACAAGGGACAGCACCTTGCTCAGTCTCACCTCAGTGTCACCTTGGCGGTTTGGAATTCGAGCAACCTTTCGATTATGGATCCATTTCCTTGGCTGCTATCTTAACCACTGCCACTGAGCTACCATTTTAATTCATTGGCGGAATTTCTGAATTGCTCACAATTTCAGGTTGACAGAAAGAAAATAATTCAAAGAATATATCCTCACATTCAGAGAGATGGGTAAAATACCAGAACAATTTTAGAATGTTTTTTTTTTCCAGTTTTAAAATAACTCAGGATACAGATTCTTGGGCTGCATCATCCATTGGCACTTTAGTCATGGCTGTCTGCCATTGTCTTTGACCCACAAATTCCATTGATTTCATTGCTGGCTGCCTCATAAAGCCCCAAACGACATGAGGTCAAAAGGGCTCAGCCATAATTTCTCTTTATTACTATTTTGATAGTGAATTGATAAATCAATTTGACCAAAAATCTACAAATAATTATACCAATATTGAGTTGCATTTGCATTACTGGTTATTGCATTGTGCTTGATAAAGCAATGAATCAGTTCACTTCCTACAATGAGCTCCTGTTGAGCATTGATGCTGGGGTCATGTGACTCTGCCTTCTCTGCAATATAGAAATTAGTATTGCAAATTTGATTCTCATTTTCTTAAGTCACTTATTCAGGAGAGGCTTGCAGGGTAAGAAGAAAACAATCTGATTCACATATGACTTTTAAAGCTTTCAAATTGTCAGTGGGCTGATTTAGATATTTGGGATAGGGGCTGATATAAGCAGATTTAGAAAATAGACCATGCATTGATAATGATGGCTCATGGATACTAGCTCAAATACCGAATTATTTGCAATTGATATTACTGATTATTTCACAGTTGCTGGAATGCCTTGATTTAATCAGGACATTTTGCCTGGACTACACTATGTCCTTCCTTAGCCAAATATGTTTGGTTGCACATGATTGTCTTCTAGAAAATACTATATTAGAAATTACTCCTAAATTTGTAATATAGCATTAAACTGTTTCAAGGCTCTTCCATAATACTTTACTGGCGAGAAAGAATAGAATAGAATGAAATAGAATAGAATAGAATAGAATAGAATAGAATAGAATAGAATAGAAGAGAAGAGAAGAGAAGAGAAGAGAAGAGAAGAGAAGAGAAGAGAAGAGAAGAGAAGAGAAGAGAAGAGAAGAGAAGAGAAGAGAATCTCTGGGTTGCATTTCAAGTCCTAAGGATTCACTGACTCAAGGATTTCTCCTTTTAGCAGATTATAGTTAAAGCCTGCTTTTCAGATCACACCCCCCTCTCTAAACCCTCCACTCCTTTTTTGCTTACAGCTTTCTTTTTTGCTCAATAATGACCTGTCATTTACCCCATTAGGTTCCTCTTCCCTCATTTAATCCAGCTCTTCCTCCGGTTTTCTTGCAGTTATTCCATGTAGCCATAATTCTACCTTTAGTGTGTCAGACATGTCAGACACAGAATTATCAGCATATCTTTTTTTATTATTTTTGATATTTTGAAGTATATATTTCCATGTTCTTATATACTTATATATAATTTAGCTTTTTTAAGAATAGTATTACAAAACTATGTGTTTATATTTATGTTTAATTTATACATTGAATATGTTAATTATACATTTTAATACATTTTTAAGAATATCCTCAATATATATAGAGGCTAAATCCGACAGAAATCAGTATCCTGTAGAATGATTACTACAGAATGTACAGTTGCACAGTGAACTACTGTGATTTTGATATTGGCTGTTTGTTTGTCTTTCTGTGAACATGCTGGAAGCAAAGGGTACTAAGGGATATTAGGAAAAATTAGATTGAATAAAGATTGATCAGGAAAGCTGATGGAGGTAGACACCAAGAAATGAACCAGAATGCTTCAATAAACACACTTGATTAGTATGCTGCATTTTGGGAAATACAGTAGATAGCATAACATGTGTTCATGTTGAATGTGTTGAAAATCAAACACTGAAAATAGTTATGAAATTGAGTGACACCGGCAAGCCAATTTACATTATTTGTATGTACTGAAACACTAAACGTCTATGGAAAGCTGTAGGTAGCAGATGTCCTTAAGATGTCTTTTAGCATTTTACTTTGCATTTAATGTTTCGGTTACAAGAGAATTTTAAGATGTTGGAATAACTTGGATCAGACCTGGGCAGGTGTATAAGTGGCATTTCCTGCTTAAGTGCACAAAGGTCAGAAGAAAGTTTCCTGCTGATCATTAAGTAACTTAAGACCTAATGCTGACGCGACCTATCACCCCTAGTTTCTCGGACTCTGTACATGCTGGCAACAATGAGGTAAAAAACCTTTTTCTTTGCTCCAGGAGCTGATAGAAGGCAAATTTAATGAGGTGGCTGTCTCTTTCCCTTATAAAGCATGAGTTGTACACCCTCAAACACAGGATGCATACGTAGCAGCCTGGTCACAGTTCATATTAGAATAGCATTTATCATCATATCCATAAGAGATTTCACAACATGAACTTATCTTACGTATATCTCTATATAATGTAGATTGCTGCGATGAATTCACAATACACTAACCCTGGGGCAGGGGTGGCCTAACGGGTAAAGTAACAGACCCATAATCAGAAGGTTGGCAGTTCGAATCCTGAACTGACAATGTGCCACTGAGGTGCCACTGAGCATGGCTCAGCCTTTCACTACTCACCAAGGGTGATGGTTAAAAGCAGAGGACACATTTCGTTGTGTACACCGTGTGCTATATATATATATATATATATATATATATCAGATACTCTGATGGACAAATAGACAAATGCCTATTTAAAAAACAGTGTGTGTGTGTGTGTGTGTGTGTGTGTATATATATATATATATACTGTTTTTTAAATAGACATTTGTTTAAGCTTTTTGAGTATCTGATTATGCAGCCCATAATCACATAAAGTATATCTCAGTGGGCTGATTTAGATATTTGGTTTATGGGCTGATATAAGCAGATTTAAAAAATGGATAATGCACTGATAATGATGGCTCATTATGGATACTAGCTCTGAGTAATACTGAGTAATTTGAAACTGATATTACTGATTATTTCACAATTACTGGAATGCCATGATTTAATCAGGACACTTTGCTTGGACTATGTCCTTCTTGAGCCAAACATGTTTGGTTGGAAGGAGCTAGTGATCAGGACTCGCTGAGTATGACCTTCTCACCTCTGCTTGGATTTGGGTTTTGCTTTGAGCATATGATAATTCAGTGGTAGCTCATGTGAATCTCGATGATGCAGTGTACGTTGGCTATGGTGCGTTTTGGTCCTGTGATGATACCTGGTAACTTTGATGTGGCTTTTTATCAGCGTGAGTGGGTGAGACATGGGTGATTTGCCTGAAAGCCCCCATGTGAATTCTCTGTGTGCATCTCTCCCTACTGAATCGTCATTAGGGCAATGAGCAACAGACATGATGCATAAAGGCGGTGGGTAATTTACTGCTTTTTAAGGACCTTTTAGGAAGCCAAGCTGATGTACTGATGTGTTGGTCTATGTTTCATCCATGTTGCAATCCAGAAAATGTTTGTACACACCTTCTAGTACATTTCGAGCACACACACTATCGGCCATCAGCTAATTTTTCTCATGGAGATGGAAAGGGGTGGGGAAGGGTGTTGATGGCGGGCTGGAGATCATTCATTTCATGACTTTTTGAGGAATGGTAGTCAGTGTCTTTAATACCGATTCAGCACAATTGCTGCCAAGTTCTTAGTGTGTGTGTGTGTGTGTGTGAATAAAGTAACATAAGGACAGGCAGAGAAATGAATGATTGAAGGTGAGAATAGTGTCTTACTAGACTGCACATGACAACATGTTTTTTTTTTTATAAAATGTAAAGATTTATGCCTTCATATGATGATATATTGTTTACTCGTGACTCGTTCAGAAAAAAAGTACATAGGTTTTTGTGTTTTAAAGTGAAAGTGAATGTGAAGTGATTGTCATTGTGATACACTGCAGCACAGCACACATTGCACACAATGAAATGTGTCATCTGCATTTAACCATCACCCTTGGTGAGCAGTGGGCAGCCATGACAGGCACCCAGGGAGCAGTGTGTGGGGACGGTGCTTTGCTTAGCGGCACTTTGGCGGATTGGGATTTGAACTGGCAAACTTTTGGTTGCTGGGCCGCTTCCTTAATCACAAGGCCACCACTGCGCCCCCCCCCCCCCCCCCCCCACATGTTTTCATACAGAAATAAATGTTTTCTTATCAATTTGATAATTTTCACTTCATCATATTCATCTGTCATATTAAAATGAGGAACTTAGAAAACTGATTTTCATTCATAGCAAATAAAGTGCAATCTGGCAACACTGATTGTAGGTACAGTTTAATCACTAATCAAAATAATTGTTTGACATCTACTGGTATGTCCTTTTTTGTTTAGTCAGAAAGTATGACAACAAATTATATTTTGGAAAAGCAGTATTAAGAAAAAAAATCATATTTAAGCAAACAAAAATGTTTTTCTGTAAATATTTAAGCAGAATTAAAAATCTTTCTGTAAATATTAAAGTCAAGTTTATCTTAATAAAACAACGGAAAATGTGTTCAATATTGATACACTCATTACACATGAAGCAGAAGACAGTGGTAAATAAAGGATAAAGGCAGGATAACAGAAGCACCACATACTAGAATAAAAGTAGAGGAAAGTAAGAGGTGTAGCGAAAATAGTATGTGATCGAATGTGAAGGAAAGAGCAAGAAGGAGAAAAGGAGCAAGAGAGAGAGGGTTGGGTCGGGGGGGGGGGGATCCAGCTGGTGCAGTCTGCAGGGAGCAGGTAAAGTATGTGGGTCAGAACATTGCATCATCAGCACTTCCTCCAACCTGACTGAGCCAATGGGGAGACGGGAACTTGCCCTCTTTCAACAAGCTGCATTATTAAGAACGCCTCTAGACACACAGAAACACACACACACACACACACACCACACACACACACACACACACACACACACCTTTAAATGCGATGGGCTTTCATCCCTATTGTATTGTCTGCTTCCAAATCAATAAGTCTTCTATGACCTCCTTCAATTTGCCTATTACTATCCCTTCATCTTCGATTGTATTCTCTGTACAGAGTCTTAGCACCTCTGATAGAGGATAAACATGTGAAAACAAACAAATCAACTTTAAAAATTTTTTTATAATCAACCATATATATAGATGTATATACAGTTGGTTGCAAAAGTATTTGGCCACCTTGAACTTTTCCACATTTTGTCACGTTACAGTCACAAACATTTTTATTGGAATCTCACGTGAAAGACCAATACAAAGTGGTGTACACTTGGGAAGTGGAACGAAAGTCATACATGATTCCAAACATTTTTTACAAATAAATAACTGAAAAGTGGGGTGTGACAAGGGAATTATTCTGATTTGGCTTATAGGAAGGATCTTCAGAACTCATACCATCCCATAGGAAACATCATATCAGCAAAACAGTTATACAAAAAAAGACAACAAAAACCCATTTCCAGTACTTAATAAACACTTTTGAACTAAATCAGCAACAAAGCTCAGATCTTGAATGTGCAAAATTTTTAATCCTGATGCAAATGATGAACATTACAGGTATACCTTTTGGATATCAATGGTTTAACTTGTAAATGGTCTACATGTTTGTTTGTTTGTTTGTTTTTACAGTCTTTCATACAATATCTTCCTCATTATCTAATTTACCTCATTCAATGTAAAGCATTGCATTGAAATGGGCTCTGCCAATGCTGGGAAACTACACATCAGTCCACGCCTCAAAAATGTTGCGTAAAGATCAGGCCACACCCCTAGGACTTGTTGGGGGACCCGCCCAGTAGCCCACGTGTTGCTCTCATGGGCTTCACCTATATTTCTTGGCCCGTGTCCGCTGCTTTTGTGCTCTCCCAATACTAATTACAGGTGCTGTTGCTCCGGGCGGCGTGCGGTACATGTGAAAGAGAGAGGGAGCAAGGGAGAGCGCATTAGTATGTGTCTGTGATCGGGGAGTGCATTATAAGTCATTTTAGCATGTAAGCAATATCACCAGTGCCGAGAGGAAATGTGCTGAAAGGGGCATCTTCCATGTAAGATAACAAGGTTCCCTAATTTTGTCACGGAGGCAAAATGGGTTATTTCTCCCCGCCGCTCGCTCTGCCGGCCCACAGATCCTAACCTGGCGCGGAGATATTGCGGAGCGAGGGGGCGAAATACCCTGTCCTCCATTAACACACAAATAAATGGCGCTGCCGAGGGCCAGCGGCTGATGGAAAGTTAGTTGGGAGCACTTGAAAAAGACGAAAGTGATCGTCAGCACTTTTCTCGGTTATAGCGCTGGGATAAAAGGCGGCTTTGATAATATAATTCCCACAGATAGGCGCTTCAGTGCAACAGAAGACAGGGAGGATATCTGGAAATTAAAGCAGCCATTACACCGCGACACAGTCCCTGTTAGCCTTTTAGATATTTCCCCTCCTACTGTAATTTGGTAACATCATTTACATTTTATTCATTAGAAATGTGCTGTCCTCCAAAGATATCATTATAATATCAGAAAGAAATCGTACACCCTCTGCACAGCTTTGCTTTCCGCCGCTCCCTTCGCCTCACTCTTTAATTACTGCCAAACATTGTTTCAACACTACTTTCAAAAGACTTTTATTTTTTATTTTTTCCATTCCATTTCGCCCGGAATTTATTCAACTTTCTGTCTTTTCTGTGTAATGGATTGGTTGCAGCATGTTTTATGTATTATCGTGCGAAGAAAAGAGAAAAATTAATGTTTCTTTGCTCTAATACCTGCACTGCTGTCAAAGGAAAGGTTCAAATTTCGGGCAGAATTTCTGGAATGACCTTTCTATCAGTCAGACTTCTCCCATCCTGAAGTCCAAAACTAACACCTGACACCCAAATCCGACACCTTCTCCACGGATCAGGGTCCTCGTCTGGGACACAAATGCAAGCGGCCTAAATAACTCTCCATTGGGGACCATATAAGACAAAGTGTGTGTGTTTTTTTTTTTAACTATCCAGATTAACTTTTCGAGACAAGGTTTTTCTCCAAGCTCACAATAGCAACACTGCGAAAAGCACGTATGTGCAAGTGTATATATTGTGTTGTGTTAGTCCGCCACCCCAAAAAATCCAGCCAACAGCTGACCTTCTACACATACAGTATATTTCAAACGTAGGTTTGGTCAATGAGTGTACCGCAAGTCTGCCACAAGAGGTAGATTTATGGGGCCAATATGAAGCCTTCTAGTCTCACGAGTGACGTTCCATCATTGCTAAATGTGCAGTCCAGTTGTGTATAAAATGGAAGCTCGCACAGTGTGTGTCCAGTGTTAGTATGTCACAATTAAAGTCAACACCACTCCACTGACAGTTATTGGAAGAGCTGCAGCTCCGGTTTGGTCTTCCCTCCCACTCTTTCTCGGCGGACTGCTGCCTTTTTGTAGTGGTTGGTTTCAGTTAAAGGCAACGCGCCTTGATCAAAAGCGGCTGCCACTTATCAGCGGTGTTTACAGCAGCAGAAAACGCGGAGCACCAAACACTCACAGATCTGTCGAAATGGAAACGCGTGCGTGTGTATTTGAATGCAATCCCAGTGCTCGGCCATCCCACTTTTGTTTGTTTCAAATCTGCTTCATTGTTAAAACGATTCCTTTTTAAGAATGCAGGCCAATGATGTAGCTAAATGTATAGCTGCAGGCACCATGTTAAATTGTATTCAGATTTCCATTGAAACCTTCAAACCAGAGCTGTTTCTTGACAAATTAATTGCACGTTGTATGTGTGTCGCTTCACTTTCTTTGTGGTGCTTAGAGCAAAAAGCTCACAAGAGGCCACTCTGCAAAGCAGACACACCCACCCTCAAATGTTGACGCAATGCACACTTCTGTATGTGGTAAATGGGTTCCAGTGATGAATTAAAACCCTTGTCATGCAGAGTGAATAACATCGATTAGCTGGTTACAGTGCAAGCTGTCATGGTGGGAAATATTAGGCGGAAAATGAACATGCTGACCATGCTAAACCGATCACACTGACCCATGCTCTCATTGAGAAGTTCTGGAGGACCTGGTCATCCTTTCTGCAGCTTTTTGTGGCTCTTTGGTCTGAAAGAGAGCAGGGAAACCATTCTCACCCCGAAACTCAATGACCAATCAGTGAAGAGTGTGATTTCTCCCTTTCACTAAGCAACATTTCTTCTCATTTTCAATGAAGAGCTAGATAAGTTCTTAAAGGGTCAAACAGAAAAGATGTAATGCCAAATAAAAAAATGGGTTCCACAATGCCGTTTACTGATGTATGAATAAGGCGCAAAAGACCATTTACTGACTTCTTTGGAAATGCACTAGACGGTGTTCATCTCAAGACCTTGGTAACAGCCATATGCATTGTGGCAGGAAGTGAAGGTGGAAGAGGTCTCCACTGCGACACATGTCAAAAAGCTGAAAATGACCTGCCCTCCTGCCTGATATACTGAAGTGCCACCTCGCCCCTTCCTCACCCCTGCTGCCTCTCATCCTTCCATACATCGCAGTGTGTACTTGTCGTGTGGACAGTGACGAATCTCGAGGGCAAGGCTGTGGCTTGACAACCTAATTCAGCCTTTCAGCTCGTAAAATGAAAGGTCAACTGTGACTTGGGAAGTACAAGGGAATCAAAGCTCGGGAGTCGAGTGTCAGAAACTGAAGTACAGTCAGTCCTATTGCAAGGTTGCGGTATATATGTATGTATAGTTGACTAATGAAGATGTATTAATACAGTAGTTAGGGTACTCACTCAACCATCTAGTCTCTTGGGTATTATTAATTACTTCCTCAAATTCCAATTAAACCATGTTACGCACTTACATTTTAGGGGAAGATATCATTTAATGACGACTCATTAATCTAAATAATAGTAAGATCCTTTCTAACGGTGTGTCCAAAACAGCAACTTGCTTACTACACAGAGCATTTTCATTAACATTTATGTCATTTATTAGACGGCCTTTTTCAGAGTGACTTACAATCAGTAGTGACAGGGACAGTCCCCTGGAGACACTCAGGGTTAAGTGTCTTGCTCAGGGACACAATAATAGTAAGTGAGGTTTGAGCCTGGGACTTTGTGGTCTTCTACGCCGTAGGCATAGAAGTTTCTACCACCTGTATAAGGGGAAAAAGCAAATAAAAGTAAGCCAACTGTGGCTAATTCTTTAAACAGTGGACAACTTGGAGAGCAAGTATTTTTATATATCCAGGTATCAGCATTTTTTTTTTTAATTGATGACATTTGTATTACTGTATTATTTTAACTTATCTTTACACGTATAAGATAAGACAATATAACATAATATATGGATATGCATAAGAGTGTCTGTAATCAAAATGCTGTAAAATTTAATGTAAAAAAAACAAGCTTTATGAAGCTTTTACATGTCTGTCGTGCCTTGAAATGTAACTGAGTTACTTATACATTACATAATTTCTAATGTGTAGTTGGTGTATTAGGATGGTCTAAGACAGCTGAGAAGTCATCTGGCTGTAGACCAGGGGGCAGACTGGCATGCGGTGGATAGCCTAGTGATGCTGGCCGTCGTGGGAAATTAAACTTCGCCAAACAGATTAGGTGTCACTGTGCTGAAAACGCAATTTTTCATTTCATCCAACGCTGGCCTCTTGAAGCAATCTTCAGAACTGGACTTGGGCTGGCGGGGAGGTAAAGCGAGAAAGCAGAGGAGAGAAAGTATGAACAGGAGCATTATGTCGGCTTTGTAACAGCATGCCACACTTCTCCCCAAAGAGGCTGGCCTGTCACCAGAGCCTATATCATCCGGCAGTGTGGCTTACGCTGCCCAGATAACATACGACACCAGCTGCTGCCACTGTGTGTGTGGTGAAGCTGCAATGAGCTTTATAAGGCTGAAGGAGATAGTCCCAGACCAGACCACCCTTCCCGTGAGGGTGGCTGAGCCGCAACCCACCACAGAAATGGTGCACTGTGAGTGGGCCCTGATGGTCATTAGGCTTGCCTGTATCTCTGGGTCGCAGTGTCTTGATAGAGAAGAGGACCAGTGCTGACCCTGGGGAGACATCATATTGATTCATCATACCCCTCTCTCTCTCTCTCTCTCTCTCTCTCTCTCTCTCTATATATATATATATATATAGAGAGAGAGAGAGAGAGAGAGAGAGAGAGAGAGAGAGAGTATATGTGTCTACTCTAATAGAGCAATTCCCTAGGTCAGAAAAAAAAGAATATTTTTTTTAGCAAATAGTAGAAGCGTCAGGGCATGTTAGCCAAGAAAGTGCTTAGCGGATCATAAAATAAAACTGTTCAGCATATTATGATGGATTACAGCCGGGGCCCAATAGTCCATCATTTACATGAGCTAAATATACGCCGCGTAGATTCTAATGCTTGCACTCGCAGCACGCAACACTTGCAGGCACGGTGGAAACAAAAGTGATGATGCGTGTGTTAAAATAAAAAGCAGTGTCTACAACCCCGTCTTGTCATGGGATGATATGCTTGCCATAAGAGAGCTGTTTCCTTACTTTATTTATATTCTAATAAAATAAAATGAACCAATCTGAGAACTAGACCACAGGAAGACACATCAGAACCTATGAACATTTTAGGACATACTGAGAAATAAGGGGAAAATGGGTAGATGGAGACAATACAGAAATAATAAGGGAAGATATGTAACAAACAGTATTTTCAAATGAATAGGAATAAGTAAAAAAAATATTGAAGAGCCTTTTTAAAAGAGATCCGAGAATTTGGGTTGTAATAGCCTAAATTACAGGGGGGGGACTGTCCCTGTAAGTACTGATTGTAAGTCGCTCTGGATAAGGGCGTCTGATAAATGCTGTAAATGTAAAAGTAAATTTCTTTTCTCCCTCACGTCACAATGCTTTGTAATTGTAATTTAAATTGTAATTTGAATTGAATTTGTTATTCAATTGAACTAGTGCATATATGCACATCTGCACTTTTTCAGAATTATGTTTAAACTGTTGACAACCTGGATGCTCAAACTGTGCCAAACTGCACGCTAAGCCTGCTTTCACATAAATGAGGAGAAACACTCTTAAATAAAGTGTTAATAAAGATGAAGACATTTTAAGCTCTGTTTATAACAAAGATCCTGTTCTGGATGCCAGGGATCATTGCACACCGACACTAACGGTACAGATACATGCCATTACTAGTTTATGAAAATCCTGAAGTCACGTCACCAAATGCAAGCTAACAGGCTTAGCGCTGTGGTGGCAGTTTGAAAATAGTGCCCTCTCAGTTTAATTTTCATTTTCTGCACAGATAACTAACTGGAGTATCATCATGATGATATACGGTTATAAATAGACATGCCAAGGTGTAGATCACATCATAACCGCAGACAGTACCCACGAACCGAGCTGGAGGCTCCATTTTTATCCTGCCGCAGCGCGGCCCTGTTTGTGCTCCTCCGTGCGTCAGGTGCACTAAAAGTGAACAATGGAGGGTTAACCCTGATTCGCCATGGCACCCCGCTGTTAGCGGCGGGGCGCTAACACGTTGAACACCTGTTATGGACGGCTAAATATATAAACAAGTGCACCAACGAAATAAATAAGTGCGGCCCCATCGCCGCCTGCCCAGATAGCACATTAATCAGTCCAAAGACAGCACCCATCTGTCGGCCCAGGCAAACTCTCAACTGAAAGGACACAAAGCTCTGGCACCGGTGTGTGTGTGTGTGTGTGTGTGTGTTTTGTAGCTTTAATTTCGGCCACTTCTGCTGCCGCGCGCCACCCAAAGCGGCTGGGCGCCGGGCCTTCGGGGACGCGCCTCACCGTTTGACCTGGACAGCGCCCCAGGCCGGTGAGCGCCACATATGGTAGGTTACGCTGAATGTCTTCTCCCCTGAAACTGTTTGTGCCTGGCTGCGAATTTTTTTTTTTTTTTTTTTTATTGTCGACCGGTCGCCAGGTAATACACCCTCCTGCTTTTAATGATCCTGTTTCCCCTCCACAGAAACGTGAGGGGCGCGCCTGGCATCGCGTCAGAAGAAATATTTGCTCTCTACCCCCACCAGCATAACTCCGTTGGAAAAAAACGTCAACTTGAAATATTGCAAAGTCCAGCGCTCTCGTCATCGCGCGCTCCCTTCTGCCCGCTCCAAACTGGCATCCATCCGCGACGCAAAGCCTCCGAATTTGACACAGGAAGAGATCCCCAGCAGAGTGTTGTGTGCGAGTGTGAAAGAGGAAGAAAGAGGCTTGAATGGGGGGGGATGTGTGGGTTGTGGAAATGTCTTTGTGACCTTCATACTGTGTAGCTGGGCTAAGTGAATTAAGCGTGGCACTTCAACACACTGTTGAGCACACACTGGGCCTGACACACGCATGCACATACACATCGTCCCCCCTCTCTCTGTCCCTTGTTCCTCCCTTTCTTGTCACGGAGCACGCGCACACACACACACACACACACACACTAAAGAAGAAGAGCAGCAGGCAGCCTGAGTGAAGCCGATAGCTCACAGGTGGGACAAAGTTAAAGGTCAGAGCCTCACACACGCTTACACACACATCACGAACACGCAACGGAGACACACACTGCACTCGGTGGACATTAGGTCCCGCGGAGGGGGGCACCGGCGGGGGGTTCAGAACAAGCGACCTGACCAGCAGCGCCTTTTCCATTTCATCCTCCCTTTCAAATATGCACCGCTGGAAATTGCTCCGGCATCGTCCGTATTAATAATGCATTGACTTATAAAATCTACAGTTAAAAAGGAAATAATAAAAAAAAAAAAAAAAAAAAAAAAGAATCAGCAACAGTTTTTTTCTTTTTTTTTTCATTTCGCTCTTTCTTTTTTTAGTTTTGAACCAGTGACTCACTCACTCGCAGGTAAAGATGTGCCTTCCAGAGGCGCATGTTTTATGCATCCCCCCCCGAATTAGCATACCTCCCACTCAACTCTAACAACATGTAACCTCTAAAAGTTGCGAACAGCACAGCTAATGTTCCTGCGCCCGGGCCCTGTAGCAAGGAACAGTTATGAAGGTGTGTGTGTGTGTGTGTGTGTGTGTGGGCATGTGGTTGTGGGTCAGGAGCATCCATCAGGCGGGGCAACGTGTAGACTGGAGTGTGGACAGGGTCGCGAGCACCTTGACAGCCACTTTCCCCAAACTTTCGGTGACGCATAATCAAAAGCCGTCCTCCTGATATAACATTCATGGCGCCTGTATGCACGCCCCTCGTGCTGCATAATGCCGACACGAGCTTGCTTTTTTGCTTCGGAGCGTTTGAATGTCAAAAGGTGGCTCTGGCTTTTCCGGCTCTTTAATTAGAGAATGCTTATCACAGCCTGGTGCTGTACGCCAGTGAGGTGACGCCACCCCAGTGTTGTAAAATTAATTATCTCGCTAATGTGGACCGCGTGCATGCAACAACAAATATATATATATATATATATATATATTAATGATTTGAACTCAACCCAAATAGCTCATTAATCTTCAGGACATCGCTCCTGGTTTCGGTGAAGTGGCCCTGAATTTAAAATATGCGCCTTCCCCGCATCGGCCTCGCGTTCCGCACCACCTACCTGACCCATAATCATGTATGACACACAGACTGACAACAGGTAAAGTTTCTGCTCGGCATTTTCTGGTGCTAGAACAGTGGATCATTTCTGACCAAGGACTACTGCTGGGGGTCGGATGGTGGGGTGGTGGCTCAGGACGTGGCCATACACCCGTGTTGGTGCAGTTTTCCTCCAGGTTCTCCGGTTTCCTCCCGCCGTCCAAAGGCATGGACGCTAGGTGAATTGGCGACTCTATGTTGACTGTAGGTGTGATTGTCAAGTTTCAAGTATTACATGATATTTAACATGGTAAATAATTAACTATGGTGCCAGTGGTCTGACAATTTGGGCCACATTGGGCCCTATTTTCAAGCTGGTGCAGTGATATCCTTTAAAGAATCAGATTTTGATATACTGTTGTCATGTTAAAGGCGTCTTCAGGATTTAAATAAAAATATAAACCTAAAATGAAAACACAATTTTACATGATTTTGTTTCTAACATAATGGTTCCCTAACTGCTTAGCAGTGGTCATGTAACCATAAACTGAATATAACATGGTGATAGTTAAATGATGACCCGTGCATAGCTGGAGTGCCACAGCCTGTACAACGTTGTGTAAGTTCAGTCTACCTAATGAGTGATAAGTATTGTACGAGTCCAGCTGGGTACAGTTGAAAATGGGTGCAATGTGGGCCATAGGGTGCAAAATTAGGCTTACAGAAAAGCTGGGCCAAACTGCATCATTACTTGTATTCTTTAAATAATAAATACTATGAAAATAATGAATGCATTCATCAGCAAAAGAACATACATTTTTCTGTACTGTATTGAACTGTACTGTACTGTATTGAAATTAAATATTACATGTGAAGTGTTGTACTGCAACCAGCCAGCAGGGGCACTGTGATGGTGAGTGATGGTGATGAAATGATGACCTGTGCATAGCTGGAGTGCCACAACCTGTACAATATTGTGTAAGTTCAGTATTCCTAATGAGTGATAAGTATTGTATGAGTCCAGCTGGGTACAGTTGAAAATGGATGCAACGTGGGCCATAGGCTTACAGAAAAGCTGGCCCACACTGAATCAACATTCTTTTTATTGTATATAACACAACTTTATAGAAAGAGGCTTTTATGAGAGATTATAGTTGTGATGTACAAAAGCAAAACCAAGGAAGATCCAGATAAAAATTTGACTTTGACAAAAATAGTTGACGATGACAAAGTCACCGCAAAACCTGATTTATTGCTTAAACTGGAGGCCTAGGCTGGGGTGAAACTCATTAATAAGTCCTCCACAAGAGTCCTCCAGGGGCAAGAAACCAGTTTCTGGTTGAGGCAGATCTTTTACAGATTCACATGGACACACCAAGAATCACTCAAAGACACAAGCATTCCAAGCTCCCATCGTTGCAAAAAGGTATCGCAGCCTATTTTTTAAGCTGTGGACTTTTATAAGAATTTTATAGCCTACAGTAATAGGCTTTGGCAGTTGAAATAGCTGCAAAGGTCTATGGGGGCCTTTAATAGATGTTTTTGTACCCAGTACTTTGCTCTACCTATGGTCTTCTAGCAAACTGAGACAACTAAACAAATCATCCTTCAATCAGCCTAACAGATCTGTACTTTGAACGCATTATGACAATGATTTGTCATATGTTGCTGACACCCATGCAAAATCCATGTGAAGCTCTGGTACAAGATGGCTCGCCCTTCCATTTTAAACTTGTGAAGCCATGTTGCCACGTTGTCCAATTTGGAACCATGGAGATATATTCGCTTTACCTTAAACTTATATGGCAGCAAAACTGCATCATAACTTTTATTCTTTAAATAACAAATACTATGGAAATAAAGAATGCATTCATCAACAAAGGAGCACAAATTTTTAATGTACTCTGGATATTGAAATTAAAAATTACATCTGAAGTGTTGTACTGTAGCCAGCCAGCAGGGGCAATGTGATGGTGAGTGATGGTGGCTTCAATTCTTCGAAATGTTACACGGTGAATGAATTCATTGGAGGTGGGCCCCATAGAGACAACCTCCAATGAAACATTCTATATCCATCAATTGTGTTCCGTGCTGGAATTCAGAAGTTGCTCTTAGAAGCTGCCAAGAAGGCGCTCAGCAACTGTACACACAGAATTATAAATGTGTTTGTGTGTCTCCCCACTCCCTGATGTCTTTCCTCTCACTCTCTGGGAAGATGGCCCATATAGAAATTATGCATATTAACTCCAAATTGTGGGCTTTGCTTCTCAGGCTACTTCATATGTTTTCTACAACCATCCATTATTATGCTATACATTTGGCACAATGATAAATTAATAAAAACTTTTCCCATTGAGGTAATACATTTGCATAAGAAGGCAATCAGCAGAACTGTTTAAAATGGAAAGGTACAAAATCTGTGAATGCAGCATCTGTAGGAAAACTTGCTGGTTTCCTTTTTGCTCCACGGCAATCGGATTTGGTCTCCCGCTGTGAGACGCGTATACCTGATTCTGCTTTGATGTCCTAAATAGTCTTTCTTATCTTCCAGTTATTATTATTATTATTTTTTTTTTGTTTCACAGTTGACATGAGGTTGCAGAGTTGTGTAGAGAATCAGACATCAAACAGTGTGGCCACCACCGCTGGAGGGCTGAGATGCTCAAAACAAAGGCCTTGTTCCACTGAAAAGGCTCTCAACCTTCAGCTTGTGCACGTCATGTCTGCCCCCACAAACACTCTTTTTCAACACTATGCCTGAACTGAGGCCAGAGAACGTGTGTAGAACGATTCCGGCTCCAGCCTGGTACCAATACTAATTGCTCCGCACAAAGCTGTAAGCCCAGGCGTCATATTGATTTTTTTCTCCAGCAGTCTGAGGTAAGGCTTGCCCTTTAGTGTATCACAAACATTAGATTTTAATGATTAATCAATTTCATGCAGTTAAGGGCCAAAAAAAAAAAAAAAAGAAAAGAAAAAGAAAAATCTATTCAGACATGATGCTTAGATTTTTTGGGGGTCATTTTCAAAATTAATTAGAGAGGTTGCAAATGTCACTTTACTTCCCTAAAAGTTAGTGATCCTAAAATAAATATTTGCAACATTTTAACATTCAGCAATTCTATCATATGTTCACATATCCCAACTTTAGTTATGAGTAAATAGCTAGATTGCTTGTTAGCTGGTGGATTAATTAACACGATTGAGAGATTAGTTACATTACTGATCCCAAATGTACATTACGGGAAGACTGGAAAATAAATGTGCAAGAGACACACTAAAAGAGGCGTAGCAAACAAAATGACATATTAATAGTGCTATATTATTCAGACCAGTTGTAATCCATTTTATGTTGCGATTTTGGAAGTAGTTCAGTCCATCCAAATGTGGCATTTGTTGCATCAAAACCCAGCACTGTAAAAATACAGTAAATGGAATCAGTTAGGCTGTTTCTTTATATGTAAAAAAAATGGTACATGTTTTGTCAAAGAAAGATTTCAAAGCTTAAACCTGTATGGGGCCTGTAGTCATAAAACATAACCTTTTTATTTTATGATCTAACCTGTTTAAGTAGAGCACCTCTGTGAAAATGGCCTTCAGTGTTGGGGTGCTGGAACAGTCGTCGGAGGGCAACATGAAGATCTCCGGTGGAGTTAAAAGGGGTGGAAAGGCTTCATTTCCCTAATTGCTGCATATTTCTTCTCTTTCTTTCCAAACTAAATTGGGAAGAACTTTTATAAGAAAATGAGCATTACAATGATCTCCTAATTAGCTTCAAGGACATCCAGAGGCTTTACTAGAGACAACTCACTCTTGTCATTCTCTGGAATTACTTTCTCTTGTCAGCTTATGACATCCTGAGATGCAAATGAATTGTTTGTTTTGTACGTATCTTAATCCTTTTCATGCCAAGTTTCAAAGTTGTCATCAAGGACTTCATCATGTTCTCTATGTTCATTGTACATGCAGGATCTGTTCATGGAAAGCTGGTTCATTTATGTTTTACTGCTGGTCAAGATGGGCCATACCAGCTGTAACCACACTCAATATACAACAAGAAGTAAATATGTACCCACAATCATCCTAATAATATGGCCACAAATTACACATTAAGATTTTAGATAGAGTCAAAAGTTTAGGTACACCTACCCTGTACTCAACACAGAGACGGAGATGGAAGCCATTTGAAGAATCCAATGGAAGTCGCCTCTTTTCACCTTCATGGCTGCTTTGTTCACTATTGTCATCATCAACAGCCACTTCATGAGATGCTCATTAACATGAGGGAATGATACAGTATAAACCTTCAGGACTGTTGGAAGCCTATACCTATTGTTCAAAAACAAAATGGCGTCTTAGGTGACAGTTCTGTTGTAAACAGTTCTGCTGAGGTGGCAAAGCCGATGTTGAAATGGGGAAAGGGAAATTTTAGAGAAAGCCCTGAGTGAGTATAGTCATAAATACACACAACTGGACAAAGAAAAAGTCCTTCCACTTGCCTGTCGAATATGTATGTCTTATGCCTACAGCCCGCTGCCTGCCTGCATCAGACTGCTTCATAAAAGGGCCTTTCATGGCCGGTCCTGTAGCCTGTCATCCTGCTGAAGATGTATTGGATGTAATGGCAAGGTGATTGAGTGACAAGCAAGGAGGTTTTATGGCTCCAACTGCTCGGAGGAAGAGGGGATGCACGCCGTGGCCAGTGAGTCACATAGGAGAAACGGAGAAAGGGAGCGACACTTTTTCCATTCCCATTTCTGTTTTTATAACTTTTTTTTTTTATTGAGAGCACTTCAGGTGTAGAGAATATGACTCTTGGTGAGTGGGCGGTATACGGTTACGCTGTAAAGGACATCATAGAACATGGTGCAGAGTTAAAGAGCATGCCTTCCAAACAACCACACAATTTAACACACAATTTCATTTTTTTTTCTGTTTCTGCCTGCTGGCGTGACAACATTTTTATGTTATATAAGATACATCTCACTGAAAAGAGACCTTACCTTGTGGTTGTCAGCTGTGGGTGAAAGTGAGTGATACACGGAAAAAGGCATCTATATAATTTTCACAGATTGCTCTGGACCACAACATTTTTGGAAATAATTCTGAATATACACTACTGAATATGTCAAAATTTCCATGTGATCATGAAGTTGGGGTAGGATTTACGGAAATGCAGACACTACATGACAATCATGGACAGGTCCTCTTTATTGTTTATGCTGTGTCGTCATTACCAGACAAAAGCATGGACACGTCTATTTATGTTTATAGAGACAAAGATGGAGTCAATTTGAAGATTCCAATGAAAGAAACCCATTTAGAGTTTTTGAGTCGAATCTTTTTACCTTCACAACTGCTTTGTTCACTATTGATCAAGAGTCGCTTCATGAGATGCTCATTAACACGAGTGAATGATAAGTGTTCAGCAAAAACCTTCAGAACCGATGGAAACCACCCCCGCTGTCCAACTTAAGGTGGTGGACTGAAGACAAGATTGTGAAATGCTGCCGTCACAGCAAAAAGCTCCCTGGTTTGGAGAGTTTGCAATTTTTTTGTCTGTTTAAATAACATGACGTGTTATTTCATAGACCTGTTTTTTCTTCTTTTTTTTGACTGTATATATAACTACTTCATGAAATGAGTATTGAAAATTATTATAGGATTGTTAAAAGATTGATTTTTTTTATAATAATACCAATTTCAGCAATTTCCTTGAAATATTGTGTAAAAATAGGACTTTTAAATTTAAACTTTGACTAAAGAAGGCAGCATTTTTTTTTCTTCCATTGTAAGACTAGCTGAATAATTGTGACAGAAATTTCTCGTCTTTATATCTACTCCGAAACTGCTGTCACCTAAGGCTCTGCCGGCTTCCCATAGCATCCACCTCCCTATCACTTCCATCTCCGGCGGCAGCAGATTTCTGTCCAGGCGCTAATTTTTAAAAATCTTCCTGAGGCTGCTTCACTTAACTGCTGTTAGAAAGCTGGAAATGACAAGGAGAGTGAGGAGTGAGTGCCGGAAATGAGTTTGGCTTCCCAACTTGGCTTCCCACTATGCGTGTGGTACGTTCCTTTAGTCCTAATCTCTGCCCAAACGCAGCTGTCCTACTGTCAACACTGTCTGTCCGAGTTGATAGTGTCACATTCATCTGACGCTCTGCTTAATGAGGAAAGGGTGCGACCCTGGGGTAGGAGGGGCTTATAAACGTTGGTACAACTGTTGTGTGTGTGTGTGTGTCTTTCTTTTAAAAGTGTTTGCAGGCACCCGCACACCATTCAACCTTGCACAAGGTTAATCTGTCACTTTCCGTGTACATTTACATTCATTCTTATCTGCGCCCAGCCAGTCATTTGACAGTCTTTGCGCCGAGTCCCCCACTCAAACCTAATCGTCTTTGTTCATTATAAATGATCCTGCGAAAGTAACCGACCCCCCCCCGCCGCCCACACACACACACCACACACATCCCAACACACCCACCTACAAACCTGCACGCACCCACACACACGCACTGCTGCTTAAATCTCCAATGCAGACACCGCTGGTCTACTGCTGTGAGCAGGTTTCTCAGAGAGTTGCGTGGGAGAAAGTTTTCCTACATGGTTAGTGATGAAACGTAAACTATGAAGCCCTTGCTAAGCCCTCTTCCTGTGATAAAAGTAGCCCCCCCAAACTACGTCACACATATTGGTTTTCCAATCAGTATTCATCCATGAGGGTGGTAGTAGCCTAGTGGGTAACACACTCGCCTATGAACCAGAAGACCCAGGTTCAAATCCCACCTACTACCATTGTGTCCCTGAGCAAGACACTTAACCCTAAGTTGCTCCAGGGGGGGACTGTCCCTGTAAGTACTGATTGTCGCTCTGGATAAGGGCGTCTGATAAATGCTGTAAATGTAAATAAGCACTCATGACTTTCCAAGACTATAGCACATTTTTATCACATTGTTTTCTGTAAATCCAGAAGATGTCACATTGTCACAAATAAGGTGTAAAATTGTTCAGTGTGAAAATTGCAGTGCTGTGTGCTTGAACACTTTTGTAAAGACAACTGTCACGATGGCTGGACAGCGTGAGGAAGAAGGACGCAGGGGAAAACGAACAGCGTGACCGACCTTCTTGACCCCACGGTAGCTTTTGTAGGCCACCGGGAGTCTGTCACGCCTGGGGAAACGTTATAAATATGGCAGGTGCGTAGCTGAAATCCGAACGTGATGGCAGCATCATGGGACATTGGCTGCGTCCTGAAGTGGTCTGTCACAATGGCTGGTCATGGCGAGGAAGAAGGACGCTTACGCACAACATCACAAAACAGGGGGTTAATACATAATGGAGAGGACAGGGGAAACATCACCAAACCATGACCCGACGGAGAACAGACACAAACAGGGCAGCTTTATACCATTATACACAGGTGATAACAATCAGGAAAAATAATAACACTAATACAAAACTCCGATCCGGATCCTGACTACAATGTTTATTTCTTATGTCGCCCAAATTCGGAAACCGTATGTCTCGATAGGCCTTGACAGGCCCTACATTTGACATCCCACACTTTGACCTAGAGTAAGGTCAAAGGTGTCCTCACAGTCTTTAATGATATCTTTTGCATGTGAAATATTGGCAGCAGAAGGGTTCTATCATTCAGAATATGTGAGAGCTGTAAATCAGGAGCTGAACTCCTCCCATTTTAACATCATTCAGGATCCTATCTTGGGTGACAGAACACCATAAAAAAGTTTGTTTCTCTTTTTCTAGATACAGACAACTACAAAGCGGTTCTTTCATGTTTTACTTTTATCTTAAAAAACAGAGTTTTTGGCAATTCTGGCAACATGAGAACTGTTCATTTCATTGTATTTATTGTGTTGTATTTGCTTAATACCTAAACTCTATTTGACACTTGACACTCACCTGTTGTAATGCACACATTTTTAAAGACACAATTAATACTAAAGTTCTAACTTGAAGTTTTGGTTTTACACATTCCACTAATTATGTTTTTTATACTAATTCAAGTGCGAGAATTTTTTGGACCCACTTAATATTTTGGGTGCCCACAAGGTTTCTGTCCTTCTTGGGCTTTCGATTTTTGAGGATTTATATGGTCCAAGTTGCAAATTCCATTTGCATAGAATCTGTAATAATACTCACATAGTGTTTCTCCTAGCTCCTGCATCATATAACCTATATAAATAACCTGGCTGTTCATGGGGACAGATGGATCCGTACAACTGAATGCACCCGCTGCTTGTTAGCAAACAGGCTCTTGTGTTTATCGCCATAATAAAAACATAGATATTTCCAGAGGAGCTGCTTGAGCTCTGAGTCATGAAACATGTTCAAGTTCAGCAGCATATGCATATTCCAGAGTACAGATGATTTGATGAAAGCTGAAACTTAAGTTCATTTACATTGCATTACTTTTTTTGTGTGCTAGAATTATCGCTTTTATGAATGCAGGCAAACAAACAGGACTGATAGTAAATATACAAGCCTATATATCATACATCTTTGTCTCGACTAGGGTTATAGGAAGAGGTGAGGCACAGAAGAGACATTGCAAGGTCAGTATTTATTTACATAAAAGGCATACAGAAATACGGCACAGCAGACAAAAGGTAATATAACAGAACTACGAACGCATGGAACCATTTGTCAGGACACTAAGGGTTGACTGGATCCACATCAATATTGCGGCACCCACTGGGTGCTGTCAACCTGCTTTTAAGAAGTCTTGAGCAATCATGCCTAATTGGCTTCAACTGATTTTACTTAATTAATTGTGACCCCCCAGAGACCACTGGGCGTCACAATCGTAGCAAATTCGTTGAGGTCTGTAGACTATACAGTGCATAGGACAGTCTTTACAGCACTTTACATAACTTTTTTTCACAGTTTGTTATGTTACAGCCTTATTCCAAAACTGATTAAATTCTTCCTCCGAATTCTACATACAACATCCCATAATATCAATGTGAAAAAGGTTTACTTGAGGTTTTGGCAAATGATTAAAAAAAAATGACTGTGAAATCACATGTACATAAGTATGTATTCACAGCATTTGCTCAATGCTGGCAGCAAATACAGCTGCAAATATTTTAGAATATGATGCCACAAGCTTATATATATTTTTGCCTTCGTTCTCTGGGAGAAAGCCAACTTGTGAGTATGTAAAGTCACTGCTGGAAATACAGCATTTGCTGACAGAGCCACAAAACTTTGGAGCAACCGTTCAAGGAATATTCAGGAATCAGACAATGTCTCCATATTTGAATATATACTTAAAACCTACTCATACAGTAAGGCCTTTTCCAACACTCCACTCACCTTTAGTAATGCTAGTAGCAGTTCTTTGATCACTTATTGTCATTTTAGCTAAGTTATTACTAACTGAGTCTCATTTTTTCTTTATCCCTCACCATCCACTCCCATGTGGATGGTAAATCTCTCCTAGAGAGCATCCTGGGGCAGAGTGATCACATAGCATTGCTGACCCTCGTGGATTTCCCTGCTTGGCCCGTACCTTCGGGCCATTACAAGCCATCTGCAGATCCCTCCTGATAGTCATCAGCCGGAGCTCTAAAATGCTACCTCAACACTACATCATTATAAAATGGTCCGTAATAAACTCTATATGCCATATTTCCGGGATCAATCTCATTGAACATCCCAGGGTAATCTAGTGCAGACCAGAATAGGATATGGAACACCCACATGTGGCAACCATGTATGTCTAGGGTAGAAGTGACCTAGTGGGTAAGACACTCGCCAGAACTCCACAAAGGTACATGTACAAACCCCATTTACTACCATTGGGTCCATGAGCAAGACACTTAACACTGAGTGTCTCCAGGGGGACTGTTCCTGTAACTACTGATTGCAAGGTGCTTTAAGGCAGTGGTGGCCTAGCAGTTAAGTCACCGACGCTGCTCCCCGGGCGCCTGTCATGGCTGCCCTCTGCTCACTAAGGGTGATGAAGGGTTAAAAGCAGAGAACGCATTTTGTTGTGTCATCGTGTGCTGTGCTGTGTATCACAATGACAATCACTTCACTTTAACTTCCTTCCAGTCTTACTTCAACTGTTGTGAGCTCTATTGATTCCAGGCTCCGCAATAGGTAATAGATGTATTGTGTGCAGAATGATAAGTGTCTGGGTCATTGTTCCATGCATTGAGTGTTCATCTGAGCCGCGGCATGTCCGCTCTAACCCACGCAAGTGTAAATCCTGGTACCAGCCTAATGGATAAGACACTTGCCTATGAACCTGAAGACCACAAAGTCTTATTAAAGTCTTAATCCCCACTTATTACCATTGTGTCCCTGATCACCCTGAGTGTCTTCAGGGGGACTCTCCCTGTTCTGATTGTAAGTTGCTCTGGATAAGGGCATGGTAGGAAAGAGATTGTATTAAAGTAGTAATATAGTGCAAAATTGATTTGTACTTAACTGAACAGCCAGAGATGTAAATGTTTAGTATAGAAAATGAACCAAAGATGTTAAGTGTACACAACTGGACAATTAGGAAAGTGAAACGCTAGCACAGATGCTCCTAGAACTGTTAGTATTTGTTTTTTTTTTCCACTGCAGACAAGCACTGTTATTTTTTCAAGATGTAGATATTTGAGTTGTATTCTTTTAATGAACTGAATTTGGCTTCTAATACCATAAGCTATCACATATCATAATCCTAAAATTTGAATAAATTACATTTCAGTACATCAGGTGAACACTAATAGTCGAGTAAAAAAGTGCAGGTGGAGTCTGACACCCTGAAAAAAGTGTGTGCGATCATTCTTGTGTTTATGAGGCAAAAGGCTCATGATAATGAGGAGAACCTGGATCATATGAAGCATTACTCAACCATAGGAAAGTATAAATTCTAGCCTATGATGTAGAACATTGCTATAAAACACTATTATTTGAAATAAATATTGATAATTGTGCCTTATTCTTGGTTGGAGATATACCTTAAAAGAAAGTAATTTTATGTTCTAATACATTGAGAATTGCCTTAAACACATTAGGAAACACAGGTAGGAATTGTTTTATTTTTATTTTTACCATACCATTTAAACCAGTCTAATCTCACTGTACGTCACTACTTTTTTTTTTTTTTGTATGAATGCAGCTGCCAGCAAATCTCTGCCCTGGATAATGCAAAACAGATTTCTATTGTCCTGGAAGCATTGTGAGTAGGAATAGACATGGCTTTGATTCCCACTATGGTTCTGTTTGCTTAGGTCATAGTTGTCCTTCTGTCCACATAAACATTGCTCGCCTTTGAAAAGTACAGCTGGGCAGCTTTTAAAGACACCTGAAAATGAGTCTTGTTTTTTCCAGCAGTAACTCTGAAGTTGTTCAGAAAAGGGACAATCTAAAATCTAAATTGCAAATAATTTCATTTAATTTGAGAAAAATGTGGTTCATATCTAGAGATCTGGTACATGAACTGGGGATTGTTCTCCCCCAACTGCTCTTTCATGTCTTCACATGAGCAAAAATCTACAGATGGCAAACAAGATTGTGTTGCTGCTCAGAGAACAACAGGATAACAGAATATTTTCTCTACATTTTCATGATTGAAAATCATTGTTTCATGAAAATAATAATTTGGGAAAAGATGCTTTTGTATATATTCCAAATATGTGAATTTATGGCGATTTTAGCCATAAAGCTTTCTTTAGCTTGGAATAGCTGTGAAGGTATGGGATCTTTATGGACACGTAATCTAGACCATGACACTGACTACATCCTGGACTTCTCAAACCCTACAACTGTTGGACTTATTATTATATCATCCCCACCCTGCACTGACACCATTTGCAGGCTCACTCTACCCTGGAAGGGGGTTCCTCTCTGTATCACTCCTTCCCAAGGTTTCTTCCTTTTTTTTTCTCTCTCCTAGAGTTTTTCCTTGTGTGCAGAAGGGTCAAGTGGGGGGGTGTCAACTGTAGGGCCTGTCAAAGCCCATTGAGACATACTGTATGTGATTTTGGGCTATATAAGAAATAAATGTTGTTGTTGTTGTATGGGTAATTTACCCCTGACTATTGTTGAAAACTGAGATAATGTACATAACTCCACAAGTGTTCATTTATAGTGTTGATGCCTTCAGTGAGAATCTACCAATGTAAATGGTCATGAAAATAAAGAAAACACATTGAATGAGAAGGTGTGTCCAACATTTGACCTGTACTGTAGGTTTGGGTTATGGGTGAATATATAGACTTATAGCACTCTCCACCTCTTTGTCCTTGTATTTCTGTACTTGGACCTCAGTTGAAGCACCCTTGTCACTGTTACCTCCCTTGGCTTTTTCTTGTCCCTATGAGCCTCTGTCCCAACAGATTTTTTTACTCCTGCCAAGCAGTGAGTCCCCCTGTCTCCTATCGGCTCCTAGACAGGGTTAGAGGCTGAGGACGGGCTGCATCTGTCATCTTGTCACATTTGCATTTCTAACTAACACCTGGATGGCTGAACGAGTCCTCACAGCACTGCACTGCGCAGCAATCTACTTTACTTTGATCCCTCTCGTCCTCCTTATCTTCTGCACTCATCTCAGCTCCACCATTAATTCATTTATATCACATTTATGGCGTTAATCAAATGACTTACAATCAGGGAGAGTCCCCCTTGAGACACTCAGGGTTAAGTTTCTTGCTTAGGGACACAATGGTAGTAAGTGAACCTGTGACTTTGTGGTTTCCTGATTCATAGGCAGCTGTCTTACCCATTATGATTTTACAACCCTACTTCTTGATGGCATTTCATATGCTTAAGAAAAACATTTACTCATTTTGTACTCATTTACAAATATAACTTTTACTCATTCATACACCATTACTATTTTACTGTATCATTTACTATTGTACTATATACTGTATTATATACTGTACTATATTGTCATAGATTTTCAGGAGAAGAACTGCAATGGGAACTGACTCCACTCTGAACAGACAAACACAATCTTACTTTTATGATCAGAACATCTTGCTTTTGCATTTCTCTTTTCTCTGCACCAATTTCACTGTTTGTTTTAGCGCTGTTTCTCTTTTTAGTTTTATTTGATGTTACTCTTGTTAGTCTTGCACACTTTTGCACTTTATGTTGTCAGTTTGTTGATGTCGCACATGTTCATTTCACTATGTACATGCATGTAACTGAAATAAAGCTCAACTTGAACTTGAACAATGCCGTTGAGCTCCAGTGATGATAAACACATGTCACTCTATATGTTACTCAGCTCTAATTACTGAATGGAAGATGCCGAGGAAAATAAATGCTAATGTAAAAATCTGCATTAGGCAGCAGTCATAAACAATGACTGGTTTTAAAGGCACACGGATGTAAACTCTGTATCTCACCTGGCTCATTAAAAATATACGTTTTCTTATAGTTTCCCAGTGTCATAGTGTGATTCTAAACAGTCCTGCTAAAAGCGACTGAACAATTCCTGCCTGAACAATTGTAGGCAAAGTACATCAAGGTACAAACATGATCATAGACATGAGTTAAATTTGTTCTGTCCAGCTTCAGTAATTAATCTTCTGCATTCTCAAATCACAGAAGAATTACAAGAATTCTGTAACAATGCCAATTTAATAGCATTTTGTATGCAAATTATTGCATCAAACCCTATTTTCAATCATCAGTTATGGATCTGTTCACACATAATAGTAACACAATTTGCTTACTATGTGGGACGGTGCTATGCTCAGCGGCACTTCATTGGCACCTTGGCAGTTCGGGCAGCCTTCTGATTATGGGTCTGCTTCCTTACCCGCTAGGCCACCACTGCCACTGTCGGGGTGTCCAACACAACCCTGAAAACCCAAGGTAGTCCATTTTGTTTTTCTGTTGTAAATGGAACCATCCTAAAGATTTTGACACCATTGACACAGAAATATGGACCTCGTCATATGGAAACATACTTTTTGATGTAGGGTTTGGAGTAACGAATACATGCTGAAATATTATAGTGACCATATTTACAACAGTGATGGACAAAATAGAAGAAGGAGTCGGGTCCATGCTGTACGACAAAAAAAAATACATATTTGGAATTAGGCCAGAGACTTGAATTTCCACAATTATATTCATTTTGGCAAACAGAGGGAATATCTCATTACATTTCAAGCCGGTAAAACTAGATGAGCCAGGCCAGAGAAATTTTGATTTTTCACACTGGCTCAGGGGCAAAGCAGTAATGCCACAAATAGTTCAATTTTGAGTGTGGGAGATGCCAAGCAGTTGAGCCTGAACGACTCTTTAATTGCTCTGATATCACAAATTTCTAATCCCTATTGGCCAATGAGTGAAGGGTAAAAGTCCAGTCATATCCAGCTTCACCTGAAATGTCAACGCTGAAATAGACAGATCCATGAGTTTCGATGGCCCAGATGGTGTTGTCGCCTTTAAGGCGTGGCCTTCTCAGTTTCCCCGCCATCGCTCGAGTGCTTCTGAGGCGCCCACTTCACAAAGTGTTTACATTACTTCCTGAGCCACACGGAGCTATTCACACAGCGTCCTCTTTAGCAAAAACACCCCGCCTGGTTACCAGAGGAGGCTGGCGCGCCTCCAAAGAGGGAATTACACTCTAATAATAAAACACGGATGAACGTCGGAACGTGACTCAAGACGAGATGATGGGTTCCCGCCATGTGTTTTCTGATAGGGTGAGCGGAAGCTTTGCCCGTGTTTTTTTCTTGGCTCCTTCGTCGACGACTTCGGGCTCGCAATCGAGACCATAAGTGACAGATGTGTGGAAGTCTGTGTGTTTGAGGTTGAACCCGTGCCGTATTTGTTCGGAGTCCTCGCCTCATTAGTTCGTGTCGGAGTTAGAAACGCCCGTGTTTGATATGTAAAACACTGCCCTGACCATGTGCTGGAGAGGCTGTAATTAATGCTTCATGTCTGTTAGGCCCAATTGATCCATCAATTCCGATTAGTTTGTAATTATTGCTGCAAAAACACATTCAAATGAGTTCAATATCATTTGGAGTAAGATGACCAGAACCTTCTTTCGCTTGTTGTGAGCCATTTTGGGCCCAGAAGAGTAACAAGTGATGTTTTAGATGATCCCCGTGCCACGGGTAGCACCTTCTCTTAAGCAAACTCTTTATCTTTGAGACTTCAGAGCACATTCAAGGCGCCTTTACTACTGCAGTGGCGGCCTAGCAGTTTAGGAAGCGACCGCATAATCAGGAGGTTGCCGGTTCGAATCCCAAGCCACCAAGGTGCCACTGAGCAAAGCACCGTCCCCACACACTGCTCACCGGGCACCTGTCATGGCTGCTCACTAAGAGTGAGGGTTAAAAGCAAAGGACACATTTAGTTATGTCACCGTGTGCTGTGCTGCAGTGTTTCACAATCGCTACACTTTCAGTGCAATTTTTTTCTTAGAACTTTTTTTATAAAGTTCAATGAATCATTTCATTGCACAAATTCATTGCAATTAATGTATGACTAGCTGCTTCTCAATCACTCCAAATCCACAAAAATAGTGTGTGTGTGTGTGTGTGTGTGTGTCTATATGCGCCAAGGCACCTGATTAAGGAGTCCTGAGTAATCACTGCTGAAGCCGCTTAGGCATGATTGCTCAGGACTCCTTCAAAAGCAGTTCACCCCGTGGGTGCTGCAGCATTAATCTGGACTTTTTTTTTTACTAACCTTGTGTTTGCTTTCAGTTCCTGATAACCATCACGCACATGTCTTTGAGTTCATTTCTGTTTATTTCTATTCCCCTTTCTCATCGTTCATTATGATGTCCTGCTTCTGCACCTTCATCGCTCCACGTCCCCGAGATGTGATAATCGTTCTCTATTCACAGACCTTCCTTTTCCAGGGCACATGGTCTTTTTGGAAAAAAAAAAGAGAGCCATGCCAGGTTTCAACCCTATTACTCCCACGCTCTGAAGCAGTGAGCTCGATTTCAGCAAGGCCGCCGGAGCCCGCGCTCTGGGTGAGGGAGGTGAAGGAAGGCTGGGTAAATCCGCGCGGTGCTGGGGCCCGCTGGCCCTTGGCCACGGGCTGCGGAGGCTCTCATTGTATCAGGTCACTGTGAAGCGGCTAAAGATGACCAGCGCTGCTCTTTGATGTCCGTGAAGGACGATCTCATCACGCGGTGCTGACACAGGGCCACCGGACCAGCTCCCCGTGGAACACACGCGCTCCGACCGAGTCTTAAATACATTCCCAGAAAACGGGATCTGTAGATGCATTTCTTTCTTCATAACTTCCAATAACGGTTATTTTACTGTTATTTTACTCCCTGCTCTTGTTGGAGGCTGAAGTTTGTTTGACCTGAAGCTTTTATGATCTAAATCCTGTTTTTTTTTTTTTTTTTTTTTTCAGATAAATTCCAACATTATTTCTTTCAAAAGCTGCGCAAAGATTGCATCCATTCAGACCAGGGGGATTTTTTTATTGGAATGGTGTTTTTATAAAGCTTTAATTTACCTAACCTTAAAATGTGTTTCACTGCACCATAATGCAATCAATTCAGGAGTAGTCATAATTGCAAAGGCAATTATTACAGAACAGATATTACAAGATATGAGCTATGTATTGTAAGAATAACTTTATCATTTCAGTATTTTGATATTTATTATTATTTTTATATTATTAATATGCCAAAGTACTGATTTCCAATCCCACCTCGGACCATATTGGCGTGGGTTTTCATCCTGGTTCTCTGGTTTCCTCCCGCCATCCAATGGCATTGGTTGGTTACTTTGGATTGTCTTTAGATGTGAGTGAATGGTGTGTGTTCGCCCTGTGTCCCCACTTTGCTCCCAGTGTCCCTGGACGAGCTCCGGCAGCTGCGGCAGTCCTGAGTAGGAGGACTAAGCAATTATGGGAAGAGTAATAATATAATTACATGCATGTTCTCTACTTTTCTTTCATAAAAGTCAAAGTATACTAAGGTTTTTGCAAAACCGATGATTACATTAAAAGTTATTGTTACCCTTGAGTGAATCACGAGTAAGGGAGGGACGCTCATTATAGTGGATGATTCCTTATGAGCGCTCATTTAAAAACTGCTAATCAGGATTTCCTCGCTGTCCAGCAGTAACTGGGCACCTCACCAGCTGATGAAGTTGCCCCCTTCCCCCTTTTTTTTACTCCCCGTCATTATTGGCATTATATTTTGTTTTGTTTTTGATAATCATAGTTTATTTTCAGCCCGTGCATAACGTGATCATGATACGCACGTGTGCCCGACGGTATCCCTGTTGTTATTTAAAGCTCATGCAGACATAGGTGGAGAGGAGACATATATTTAAGGTTTTTAAAGTCATCCCTGTGTCGCCATTGTTGCACTTTTCTACGCGCAGGGTGGGTTGACCGGGGCTGGGCTCAGATGCACAGCCACCAGATGGATGCTAAAGCCGAACACAGATGCACACTGGTGCACATATACAGCCCGCCAGCAGAAGACACACTAGCACACACACACACACACACACACACATGCTCACACACTGCAGTGCGGTTCTCATAATGCATCTGTCCAACAGAGGGCAGTGTGGCCTACTCTTCCTACTCCTGGGAGGTATGGCCTGGGCTCAGCAGACATGGAAAAGGCAATTTAAGAATAAGAGCCTTCAATGGTTATAAATCACATCAGCTTCCGTCTTCGTCTCGGAGACGTGGAAGGAAACAAAATGAGGAAAAAAAAAAACTGTAAAGCCGCGACTCCACTGGTCCAGGGAAGCTTTTGATTCTGACCACAGTAGATTAGCTCATGGTGGACTGCCCGTCCACCCCCCCCCAACGCTCTCATCTGATGGCTGCTAAGTCTTGATTCCCCAGTGCGGTGATTGCAGTTGATTTTCTCCGGGTTAGCAGGGGGTGGGACTCCACCGCGCCTCATCAGGCCGGTGATCCTGAGGTGTGCGGGACGGCCTGCCTGTCTGAGTCATCTCGACTGCCGAGCGCCGCTTTGACCTGCATAACCATCCAGCGGGAAATCAGCGCGGCGAGAGGTAGCGCCGAGGCAACGGGAGCAAGGGAGAGGGAGACGTGAAAGGCTTTGACAAATCAGCGGCTGTAGTGTGGCGCGTGTGCGAGTGTCGTCGGGCGTTTGCGTCCCAGAGACATGAGAGGGGGTGACACTTTGAGAAACAGCCCCACACGCTCGTCAAAAGGAGGGGTGATCTCTCTCCCTCTCCGCTCCCAGGCCCGAGGACGCCTGACACGGTCACCACGCTGGGGATCGGCTCTTTTGACAGGCGCACATACATTAGCCTGGCATCGACAGATGAACTAGCGGATGTCCCTTTAGGCTCCGCCAAAACACGAACAAAGACACTCGCTGATGTTTACGCATTTTCATGCCACATGCAAGCCCATGCCAGCATGGTGCCATCTGACAGGACCATTCTCAGCATCGATTGTTTCCCAAAT
>NW_021629822.1:20178-84967 GCF_900700375.1 Denticeps clupeoides | reverse complement strand
CACTCATTAAGTGCAAGTGAAGTGATTGTCATTGCAGCACACTGCAGCACAGCACACGGTGACATGTTGACACGGTGAAACGTGTCCTCTGTCATCGTGTCCTATCGTCATCGTGTCCATCTTAAGTTGGACAACGGGGACGGTTTAACCGTCACCCTGAGTGAGCAGTGGGCACCATGACAGGCGCCCGGGGAGCAGTGTGTGGGGAACCGGCGACCTTCCGATTACGGGGCCGCTTCCTTCACCGCTAGGCCACCGCTGCCCCCAGGGGACCTCAGTGGCACCTTGGTGCTTCGGGATTTGAACCCTTCAGTACCCGCTTGGCCACCACTGGCCCACATGACATAAAATGTCCAGTTGCAGGCTGGGCTTTCAGTGTTTTAGCTGAAACACACACTGGAGCTACATGGTAGAATGTTTCACACCAGCATCTGCAGGGAGGGAGCAGGGAGCAGTACCACGTATCTCCTTAGTCTTGTGGTAAGCGTCCCGCTCCTCCGTCCGTCTTCTCAAACAGAACACACTGCCCCGGCCCAGCAGAGCAGGCAAAGCCCTTGGGAGTAGCCCACTATTGCGGGAGACACGGGGTGGGACCAGCTCCTTGGACCTTCTCTGCTCCCCCTCTCTGTTAGGGCGAAATGACGGGTGGACAATTTAATGGTGAATAAGAGGCTGGTGAACGTCGGGCCTGGAGTGGAGATGGACCTTTCCGCATCCACGACGCTCATCTTCCCACGCAGGTCCCCCGATTCGAGGAACAAGCAGACGCCCCGCCTCGGTTCCAGGCCACCACTCTCTCCTCCTCGGACGTCCAGGCGTGCGACAGGACGTTGTGTGACTCCACCTTGCCGTGGCTGGACTGCTTCAGGGTTCCGTCCGCATAACGGAACAGCTTGAGGAGGCCACGCCCGCTGACGCAGATCTGAGCTCTTGTCCTGCGGGCTGAAGCTCACCTGGTGACACAGGGACAGGGGTTTCCAGTTAAGGTGAAACAGCTGGTTAAATGACCTCGATGGCCTTTTTTTTCCCAATTTAGTTTATTGCAGATATATACATATATATTTATATAACCAGGCAGGAGATGCTGGCTAATAAAAACCAGAACGAGACACCTCATCCGAAAGCTATCAGGGCACTTTATTCAAATTAAAACGGAACCCTTTATTAATAGGGAAGATAATAACATGTTTATTTTCCCAACCATAACCATAAAGGGATTTAAAAGTGTAAAACCCACAAATAATCCGGGTTAAAATGTGAAATAGTGCAGAGATGTTGGTAGAAGAACTGGGTGTCGATCTCCTACAAGTAAAAGTCTACAGATGGAGAAGGAAATTCTGCAATAAACGCTTCAGATTTGAACAAAATGTTAAATAAGAGACATATTAATCAGGACTCAGAAAAAGGGACCAGGAAGGAAATGGCGCCACCTGGTGGGCCAAACGCTCCAGGACACAACAGGAAAAATAGAAAATTAATTTTAAAACCACGTGGTCTCTGAAAGTAATCAGATTGTGGGTAATAAGTTTATAAAGTTATTTTTACACTCATTAAGGAGTCCCTGTTTTCTTTCTTTCCCACAAAGGCCGCATTCTCCTTCCTTAAGTGAAGTGAAGGGATTGTCCTGTAAGAATAAAGGCAATCGAGAAATATTTCATCTCCTGGAATCACATTAAAGCCATTTCAGCACCAGGCTGCCAGAGGTGGCAGAAGAACCCAACTCAAGTCCTGACATGTAATTCTCCAGGTAAAAGCTGAAGTTCTGGCTCAAGGTCTTTAAAAAAGCAGCCGGGTGAAGGACAAAACCAGCACTTCTGGTAAAGCAGATGTCAGATTAAAATACCTGGGGGGAAATAAGATTCACTTCCATTAGCTCCAACTGGAAGGCCCACTCTGAGACTAAGATGGAGCCATTTTGAAGAATCCAATGCAAGAAACATATTTATTATTTGTTGTGAAGAATTTGGTAGATCTAGTTTTATCTTTGTTCACTATCGTCATCGTGTCCATCCTAAGTTGGACAACGGGGACAGTTTCCAACTGTGCTGAAGGTTCATGCTGAACACTCGTTTATTGTTCACTCATGTTAATGAGCTTCTCATCGCTTTGTGGTGGAAGACATGAGTGTGAAATGCTGCCATCACAGCAAAAACCCGCTGATTTGGAGACGCGAATCTTCACCTTTTTAACTTCTTCAAAAATCTTCACATGCGTAATTTATTCAGTTTTGTTCTATTATGTAAAAAGAGCCATAAATGAGAACGGGCATCCAGACTTTTGACTGGTGGTGTACATGATTTACAGCATTTACAGGGACAGTCCCCCTGGAGACACTCCGGGTTAAGCGTCTCGCTTAGGGACACGGTGGTAAAAATGATCATATACCTCATTACAGTTAATATTCATTCATATTTTAGTTCTCACCAACTTTATATTTTATTTATATTTAAAAAATGTGTATGTGGACAGCAAAAAGTAAATTTATTTCGTTTGAATCCTTGAATCCTTTTTAAAAAGAAATGTCCATGAACGTGTGTGCGTGTGTTCTACCTGGCTGACAGGACTGGTTTCCGAGCCGGTCTTCACCGTGGCCACGACCTTCTGCTTTTCCCACATCCAGAAGTAAAGGGTCCAGTCCGGCCCGCCGGCCTGGCCGGCGAGGAATTTGGAGTCCGGGGAGAAGGACAGGGACACGAACTCCTGCGCCGACGCCTCCCCGGCACTCAGCACTCTCCTGCGGCGGGGCGGCTCGTGCCTGAGGTCGTATATGGAGATGGTTCCCGTCTCCACCCGTTCCGACACGGCCAGGTACCCGCGGGCGGGGCTCACTGCCATTGCGGTGATCCCCTGGCTTCTCTCCGTGCCTGTTCGACCACACAGACACAGACTTTACAACATCCAACACAGCTTCAGCATCACAGAAAACAGCATACAACCAATAAAAGGACTAATAGAAGAGCAAAAGTAGACTAAAATCCAAAAAAGTGAAGTGATTGTCCTTGTGATACACAGCAGCACAGCACACGGTGCACACAGTGAAATGTGTCCTCTGTATTTAACCATCACCCTGGTTGTGAGCAGTGGGCACCATGACAGGTTTACAAGGCCGCTTCCTTAACCGCTAGGCCACCGCTGCCCACTACAAAAAGTCCCCACTAAAAATCCCAATATCTCATATTGGATATATTGGGTCCCAATATCCCATCAAAATCTCAAATGCCCCACTAAAAATCCCACAAGGTGTGAAAGGTCAGCGGCAGGCCTGTGTGCAGAACCTGGGCCTGGACCAGGAATCAGGAGATTGTTACCCGGGATGAAGGTCTGGCCGCGCTGCTCCAGGTCGTACCGCACGCAGCCGCGTCCCGCCGGGAGGAGCAGCGTCCGTTCGTCCGCGAACCAGAGCGGCCGCGCCACCCCCCTGCGGAGGCCGAAGATGTGGTGGGGCCGAGCGGGGGCACCTGCGGCCATCCTTCGGGAAACTGCGAGCGGCTTGGAGCGTCCGGCGTGCGTCGCGACGGTTGCCCCGGCGACGTGACGCGAACGTGCTGCCATGGCAACCGACGTCGGCACGCGGGGCGCAAAAGACTCAGACAAACTCAATTTACTGTGCAGGTAATTCATAGATACGCAGAAATAATGTATTAAATATTCTTTCTGATTAAGTTGCATTGCTTTATTATTAACATAAACGGTGTTGCTGAGATGAATTTTGTTTTGTCTCTCGTTCCTGTGGAGTTTATGTATATACATGTATATCTTTGTAATTTATCTTTGTGTACTTTTAGCCTCTTTTCTCACTAAATGTAATTTTTCGTTATTAGTTTGCCGCTTTTGGCAGCGCGGAACCTATCTTCAGAGTCCTGGAATCTACCCGGACGGAGAACGGCGCTGCACCCGGGCAGTAGAAGTGGAACACGTGAGATCTGCGCGGTTCTTGCGAGTTGTTCATTGCGAGTTGATTGTTCATAATTAGGCGCGATTGTACTTTGGAAGATGGGGAACGAGGACGAGGGGTCCCTGCTTGGCGTCGAGTCCGACGAGGACGGCTGCGAGTTATCCGACGCGGAGGTGAGACTCGCCGCTTTTAACGTGCCTGCCGTTAATACGTTAATACGTGCATTTCTGTTTGTGTTGATCTGCTGTTTCTCTGCTGCCCCTCAACGAAGCTGCAAGAAGCGTTCGCCAAGGGCCTCCTGAAACCGGGGCTGAACGTTGCTGTGGAAGAAGAGAAGAAGACCGCCAACAACGTGGTGCGTCCCGCTGGCGTCCTGTTCTGTAGTTTTATCTTGAAATCTGCTTCATGTGTTGGGCTTGGTGCTCTGCCACATCGGGGAGGAGGTGGTGGTGGTAGTGGCCTGCTGTGTAACACTCGTGCAGAGTCCCAGGTTCAAACCCCACTTACTACCATCGTGTCCCTGAGCAGGACACTGAACCCTGAGTGTCTCCAGGGGGGGACTGTCCCTGTACTGTCTGTAAGGGCATCTGGTAAACATGGTTGGAAAGTGTCGGAAGTTGTCACTCGTCCTCGCTTCTGCTCGGCAGGACGGCCTGAAGCTGTGCCTGGCAGATTTTAGGAAGGACCTGCCCTGGGTCGAGAGGTTGGACCTGACTAACCCTCCAGCCGTTGACGTGGTGGCCAAGGCCGAGGGGAAGCAGGCGGTGGCTGCCGGTGAGGAGGTCAACGCAGAAGATGACTTCCAGCGGGAGATGTTCTTGTGAGTGTTCGATCCTCCTCGGCCTTTCGGTGTCTCTGATCGTCTCAGGGAACTCTTGAGTCTTGTTTGTCTGTACTGGAGCCGTCTCAGCGTTTACTTCGAGAAGTCCCCTTAATATAATATGAAATAGGATTTGATGGCCTTGCTCCATGTTAGAACGTAAAAAGGGTTTTCCCCTCATCGACTTCAAGTTGGAATTTTCTGGAATGACCCGTCTATTCCTCTCTGCCGGCAGCTACCGCCAGGCCCAGGCCACCGTCCTGGATGCCCTGCCCAAGCTGCAGAAGCTGAACATCCGGACCAAGCGGCCGGAGGATTATTTTGCCGAAATGGCCAAGACTGACCAGCACATGCAGAAGGTGAGCATGGTGGGACGCTTCCTGCGAGTGTCAACGTCGAGGACAGGAGCTCAATTTAAACTGTAATATGCATGTGTAAACCTAATATAATGTACATATAATAATATTGATCTGAGGAGGCTGTTTAACGCGCAAAAACGCGCTAAAAATCCCCACTTCACGGGGTCTCCGGTCCCAATCGACTGTTCTCCTTTGTTGTCCCCGGCTGGTGGGACAACTTGTCCTGCTCCATTCGACTAGCCGAGACGAATGAAGCAGGAAGAAGCTAAAAACCCACTTGTTCAAAAAGTATTTCAGACGAGTCCAACACACACACACACGCAAAAAAAATAAAAAATATTCTTCTAACACTTAACAATTCCCAACATGTTCTATACTTGACAAGTTCGGCCTTATCAGGGCTCTTAGTTTTTAACTCACAATCTATAGAAACCGAACGAGAATTGCTGGTGTCTTCCTCTTGTAAGTCGTTTGGATAAAAGCGTCCGCTAAGTACAGTAAAGTACGTTATCACGGTAAATATTGCTCTATTGATGGTTTCTATCTGCACTGGACCAGAAAAGCCACGTGCAGCGTAGCTCTCCAGATCTGATTATGATTCGAATGGATCGAGATCCCCGACTGATTTCTCATTTTACGGTTCAGTTTTTCAGTTCTGTTGAACCTGGTTTCCCGTTGCAGGTCAGACAGAAGCTCATTCAGAAGCAGCAGATCATGGAGAAGTCCGAGAAAGCCAAGAAACTGCGAGAACAGAGGAAATATGGCAAGAAGGTAGGCTGCAGTGGCTCTGAAAGCGAGAGGTTGCAGCCTGGCCCTCTGGTTTTAATGCGATGCTGCTTCTCCTCGTCCAGGTTCAGGTGGAGGTGCTCCAGAACAGGCAGAAGCAGAAGAAGGCCTTGATGTCCGCAGTGAAAAAGTATCAGAAAGGTAACGTAAAGGCCCACGCGCTCGTTTTACCGTTGGCGTCAGCAGTGGTGGCCCAGCGGGGATGGGTGCCAGGGTGCCACTGGGGTCACCTCAGGGCTCTAGAGTGCGGCCACCCGTTCGGGGGGAGGAGCCTCTGCAACAGACACGCATTAGGCCCAAATAGAGACGAAGGGCGGGGCTCACCTCTGATTGGTTGTGATACTGACCCAAGCCCGGCGAGTACAACTTTTTTTTAAAGCCCGAGTTTGACGTTATTGTGGCGGCGGAATTCTGGCCAACATGTTTCGCGTTACGAGACTGTCAGAGTTGTACGTCGTTCCAACACTTATAAACTAGAGAAGAAAGACATGAAGCAGTTGAGTTCTTTTTACTTGCAAGGAGAGCGATCAGAGACACGCATTACATCACGCCTCCAACAGCTCTGCGGTCTCCGTCGCATCCTGTCTTATTTCGTACATTTACCACAGGATCACACCATATAAGCTTATAATTGTCTTTTGCACGTAGGCTTGTTTCTTGGTAGGCGCTCCATCACAAGGTCAAGCTCGCTGGCTTCCTGCTTCTCAGCAGCTGCAGGTCGCGGTCACTCTGTCCTGCAAACTGTCCTTTGGCCCACAGTTTCTCATCCAAGAGACTATTGATTAATATAGTTTGCATATTCCAAAGATTAATTCTAATTAATAGGTAATTGCATGATAACTTATATACATTTTTTTGTTTTTTAAACGTTATTGTCAGATGCCACTACCAGGGGCCCTTATCCAGAGCGCCTTACAGTCAGTAGTGACAGGGACAGTCCCCCCTGGAGACACTCAGGGTTAAGTGTCCTGCTATATGGGCCAGCGGTGGCCTAGCGGTTAAGGAAGCGGCCTCGAATCCCGATCCGCTGAGGTGCCACCGAGCAAAGCACCGTCCCCACACACTGCTCCCTGGGCGCCTGTCATGGCCGCCCACTGCCCACGAGGGCGTGGCTTTCGTCGTGTCTGTCGGGGGTTAACGTTCTGCCTGCTTCTCTCAGGGATGACGGACAAGCTCGATTTCTTGGATGGCGATCAGGAGAAGCCCAAAAATTCTACGGCAGCACCTAAAACACGGATGAGCAAGAAGGGGTGAGCAGGGACGGCCGCTGGAGTTCCGTCTCTTCTTTTTGCGCGTGGCCGTGTTAAATGTGCCGCTTCCGTTGGTTGATCAGGCCCAATGCGAAGAGGAAATTCAAGGACCAGAAGTTTGGCTTCGGCGGCAAGAAAAGCGGCTCCAAATGGAACACCAAAGAGAGTCACAATGACGTGTCGGGTTTCCGGGCCAGAATCGCCCACGGCAAAGGCAAGAACGCCACTGGCAAAGGAAAGAGGGGAAACGTACGTTTATTCTTCTTCTTTTTCTTTTATAACGTACGTGGTTTTACAGACGTCGGTGCTCTGAGCTGCTTGTGATCCTTTATGTTCTCAGAAGCGGCCAGGCAAGGACGCCAGGAGGAAAATGAAGGGGCGCAAGTGAGCGTTGTTTCTTCTGGTGAACTCGGCCGTGGACCTTCTCTGGAACCCTGGATCGGTCCCAGCCAATCCGCGGACGTTCCGAACGAATTCGGAATTTTTACATTCACATCCCAACAAGGACTGATATTTACTGATATTTACCGTCTTTATGCTGTTAATAATGTTTAACCATAAAGAGACTTTGTAAAACGGTGGTTTTATTAGTGTCACGTTGTTTATTTTATGCTTTATAACTGTGTAGTAAAATGAATGAGCTGTAATATCTTCCTTACTCCACCCAGTCTGAAAAGCTTCTTCTCGTCCGGCTCCAGTGTTTAAGAATCTAGTGCATAAACCACGTTTTGTCCACGAATATCCATATTTCAGGAATTCTCAAGTTTGTTTGTGAAATGAAAAGTGAAGTGATTTGTGAAACACTGCAGCACAGCACACAGTGACAGGGTGAAACGTGTCCTCTGTATTTAACAGTCACCCTTGGTGAGCAGTGGGCACCATGGACAGATGCCCGGGGAGCAGCGTGGGGGACCACCGAGGTCCCCTTGATGACGATACTGTCCCCACACACTGGTCATGGTGCCGTGTGCTGTGCTGTAGTGTTTCACAATGACAATCACTTCACTTAAAAGAGAACTTGATCTTCTCCCACGTTTCCATCATGCTGTAAGATCAGAAGCTCTGCTGAGGAGCACAGATCTCCGGACTTCTGACTCCTTCTGACGTCACGACCAGGATGGGCTTGTGTTCACCTCCTGCGACCCTGTCATTGGTTCTCTTTCCTCCTCAGGAACACATGACAAGACCTGCTGTGTTGGAGATGCTTCGACCAAGTCAGGTCCACTGAGGTCCTCAAACTCATCCAAAATTTGGTGCTTCAGACTCGGGAAATGCATGTCCATCCCAGACATGCGCTGTTACTACCGGAATGTCAATGTGCTCCACTTCACCTCGCAGTGGGTTTAATGACCAGTGGAGTGTAGGTGTTTGATCCAGAGGGTGTTAGACGTGTGCAGATCAACATTCAACACTGTGCCAGGACCGCCTACTTCCACCCAGCAAGGCTTTTCTCTCGATTAGTCCACGGTCGAGCAGCAGTCAGAGTTACCTGTGCATGATCTCCCCGGGTGGGTGCAGGTTTTCTCCGGGTTCTCCGGTTTCCTCCTGCTGCCGAAATGCATGCGCGCTGGGTGGACGTGCGCTCATAAGATCTAGACTGGATCGTTGTTACTCACTCCCCCTGTAATGGGAGGCGGTGGACAAGTTCCTGTGCAGGGCATCTGAGCTGTCATGGAAGACGTTCGGAGGTAGACTTCACGTATTTCGTGATGTTTCAACCAAAAAAAAACACGAGTACAGTTGTGGCTAAAGGTTTTTTGCGTTGACGTATAATTACAGGCATTTTATAAGATTCAAAGGCATCAACCTCTGACCGATGGCGACCTGTTCCTGCATAGTCAGTGCTTGGCAGAATTTGTGGGGTTTCGTTTGTCAGGATTGACCAAGTTCTCAGTTGGATTAAGATCCGGTGAGGTTCCTCGCCATGGACCCCGGTCCTCAGCAGTCCAATCCCTGAACTTTTTAAAGAACATCAGTCCGTCCTCAACGTTTTTCTTGGAGAGAAGCAGCTTCTTTGCTGCCCTTCTTGACACCAGGCCGTCCTCCAGAAGTCTTCTCCTCACTGTGGTCGCAGATGCCCTCACACCAGCCTGCTGCCATTCCTGAGCAAGCTCTGCACTGGATGCACCGCGATCCCGCAGCTGGATCATCTTTAGGAGACGTTCCTGGCGCTTGCTGGACTTTCTTGGGCCTCCTGAAGCCTTCTTCACAGCACTTGAACTTCTCTCCTTGAAGTTGTTGATGATCTGATAGATGGTTGATGCAGGTGTTGTGTTAGTAGCAGCAATGTCCTCAGCTGTCAAGAACATTTTATGCAATGCAATGATGACTGAACCATGGTCAACAGGGGAAGGACAATGATTTCGAGTCAAATTGCCAACTAACCCCTGAATGAAGCCCTGGACCAAACCATTTATCTGTAATAATCATATATTTATCAAATAACTGATTAATATACATTTGATCATGTCAATTAATGTCTCAATATAGGGCCACTGCAGACAAGAGCTATACATGGAAAAATGCTTCTTCACCCATGGCTGTGCAGAGCACTTATTGATGGTAACTGGTGTCTTGTTTAAGATTCTTCTTCTCACGTAGAAAATGTCGCATGGTGTTGTGACACCAAACGTAAGCGGCTCCCGGGTGAGTAGAACCTGGCGTGAAGAACCTGGGGTGATGCGGTGCTTGGTTGTCTCTGGCTTGCTCTCTAGAGCTTCTAACGTAAGGAACTTGTGTGTCAAGTTCCACCCGTGTAGGAATGAAGATGAACGTGCTGGTGGCCACAGAAGAAACCAACACCAGCCAGTCAACAGAATGTATTTCAGCAGGAACGGAGAACATGTAACAGTCATGAAGGTCGGAAAAAAGGAGGAACGATTCCTTTTAATCGTAAAAAAACTCATCTACACGCTAAACTGGAACCGTGCTGCTCTTCTGAATGAGAAGAACCGAACGTCTATTTTCCACCTAAAGCAGAGCAACTCCAACACCGCAATCGTAAAAAAACGTCACCTGGCTGCACACGTGCCACCATTTTAACTGAACATTTTTAAAGTTGATTTTTGTGTAATTAAACAGTCTAATTATTGATCTTATTCTGAAGATGGAGCCGCTGCTCATGAGGTGTCTTCAGAAGAGTCGCTGACGTTCACCACGATCAGGTCTGGTCCCGCCATTTCTCCCGAATCTGGGAATAAAAGAACAGGGAGACGGGGACTCGTTCCGGCGGGGACGCTTCCAGACGCTGCGGAAGTGAGATTGACCCAGACCCACCTGAGTCGGCCTCTGGCAGTGGGGCGGGGTCGGGGGCTGGCGGGACCCCTGGGGGCCCCTGGGGGTACAGGTTCTGCAGGGGCTGCGGCTCCTCGGGAAAGCTCGCGTGTGCCAGAGCGTAGTGAGGGACGAAGGACACGTGGCCGTCCTGAGGGTCCGAGACAGACGCCAGATGAACGCTGCATGACTCTTTATTAACTATTTATTCTGTAAAGGAGTCTTAACTGTAAAGTTCTATTAAATTATGGTGAATTCTTCTCAGTCTAAGAAAAGACGTTGGCGTACAGCCAGTAGTTACAGGGACAGTCCCCCCTGGAGACACTCGGGGTTAAGTGTCCTGCTCAGGGACATGATGGTAGTAAGTGGGGTTTGAACCTGGGTCTTCTGGTTCATGGCAGGTGTGTTACCTGCTAGGGTACTACCACCCAGTAGTTACAGGGACAGTCCCCCCCTGGAGACACTCAGGGTTAAGTGTCCTGCTCAGGGACACGATGGTAGTAAGTGGGTTTTGAACCTGGGTCTTCTGGTTCATGGCAGGTGTGATACCTGCTAGGGTACTACCACCCCTTAGTGTGTGTGTGTGTCCCTGGATGGGTTCTGACCGCCATGTAATGGAAGGAAGGGATGAAACGTAAACTCACGTAAGTAAAAGCAGGGTCAGCTGCGTACGGGACCCCCGTCGGCTGGACGTGGCTGAAGCCCACCGGCTCTGTGAAGGGCATGGCCAGCGGCGGGAGGGTCACCAGCACAGGCGGGCAGGCGTAGCTGTTGGGGTTGTGGGGGTACAAGTGGAGGGGCGGCGGCGTGGTCAGCGTCTCTCCGCCGCGAACGTTCTGCTGGTCTGCAGGAGAGATTTCGTGTAGAAAGACTCAGAAGGCAGTGGACTCGTGCTCCACTGGACCGCCGAGGTGCCACGTCCCCAGGCGCCTGTCATGGTGCCCACTGCTCACCAAGGGTGATGGGTTAAATGCAGAGGACAAATTTCACTGTGTGCACCGTGTTCACTTTACTTTACACACTTTTTTGGTTAAATACAGAGCACACGTGTCACCTGTGACAACTAATCACTTTTTAAAAATTCTACATTCTAATGAGTATACTGGATTATGGGAAAAAAGTAAACACTGTTGTTTTGTCCATTTAATTCTTGTGGCAGTTTTTGTAAGATTTACCTTAAAGTTTAACATTTACATTTAAGGCATTTACCAGACGTCCTTATCCAGAGTGACTTACAGTATATAGTTACAGGGACAGTCCCCCCCTGGAGACACTCAGGGACACGATGGTAGTAAGTGGGGTTCGAACCTGGGTCTTCTGGTTCCCCACTAGGTCACTACCAGCCTCTATGTTCATGTTTTTTAAGGTTTTTTAATTCCTGCAGCAGATAAATTGTGAAAATGCTGAATTACACGTTTCAAAATAAAAGTTCCGAATGGAAAGACGGAATAATATCGATATAAACTAGTATTGATCGGGGGTGAAACTACATGTAAATCCGCGCCCTTTCATGGTTAACAGGGTTTTATTCTGAAACGTCGCTGAAAATGAGCACTATTATTCCGCATTTTCACCGTTTATTGAACGTTCGGACTTTTCTGGCCTGTCCTGTTGTAAAGATGGGAAGAAGAAAGAGGAAAATAGTCGACATTGTGAAGCACGCCTTACTCGCACCGAATTGTAGACGTAATTACATGATATTAATAATGACGGGTCGGTCTGAGGCGTGAAACTGAAAACGTTTTATCGGGTTTTATCAATATAGGTGGATTGCCGCCATCTATTTACAACGTTATGGTTCTGTTGAGGTTGTTTCAACGTTTTAGCCGAACATTTTCCACCATTGCAATGACCGTGGTTTTATGGACGTGATGGTCCAGGTTGGGGACGGGGCTCACCCATGACCGGGGTCTCCATCCCGGCGCCCCGGCCCCGCCGCAGGCGCCGCTGCGTCGCCATGATGCGCGTCCGCTCCGTGATGAGGCCGCACTTCCAGCACCGGCACCGGGAGAAGCCGCAGCGGCCGGCGTGGCCCTTCACCGGCACCACCACGCCGTGGTTCCTGCACCGGGCGCACCTCGGGCTGCGCGCCACCTTCCCCGCCGCGACCGACGACATCCTCCGCGCGGTGGCGCCGTTTTCCCGCCACGCAGCGCCGATCACCACTTCACGTGGCGGGGTTTTTTTTTTTATTTCTTTTTTTTTTTTTTTTTTTATTCGCGTTCGTTCACAAGTTCAGGCGCAAAACAAAACGTGTTTTTAACTGTAAAAATTATTATTATTATTATTATTAATTATTATTAAATTATATAAAGAAGTGACTTGATGGAAACTACAACCATCCTGCTGGCCACGTGGCATGCAAGGCGGATATATAATACATATACACTACAGAATCAGAATCAGAATCGTATTTATTGGCCAAGTAAGTGCAGGAATTAGATTCCGGTAGACGGTGTCTCTCAAGTACAGAGTAGAAAAACACCACCAATGTGCAGGACGTGTGTACGTGTTATTGTACAAGTTTATACTGTTTATAAATAATATCTACTGAGTATGAATAAATATATGTAAGAATGTACATAAGTCTATAAATAAATAGGCAAAAAACTAAATCCTATATAGAGAGTGTATATAAAGTGCAGTGAGACAGTTCCAGCTGTTTAGGAGGGACATGGCGAGGGGGAAGAAGCTGGTCCTGGTCTGCAGGCTTCTATAACATCTGCCAGAGGGCAGCATGAGGGGTCTGAGATGATTTTCCCTGCCCTTTTCCTGGATCTGGAGAGGTTCAGGTCCTGGATGGAGGGCAGGGGGGCACCGGTGATCCTTTCTGCTGTCTGTACAGTCCTCTGCAGTCTGATCCTGTCTCTTCTAGTGGCTGCTCCATACCAGGCGGTGATGGAGGAGCACAGGACAGACTCAATAAATGTAGATTGTGTGGATTTATTGGGAGTCAAATATTAAGATGCTTTTGCGACTGCTAAAGACCTCAAAATGCAAATATTGCAAACATAACCAAATATTACAAATGTATAAAATATGTGTAACAGGTAGGGTGAAAATTTGTGCAAGATTCTGGGGGGATGGAGTCCAGAAGGTATTGAAAGTGCTGGAGTGTATTGGAGTTCTATGTAGTGTTGTGGTTGTTGAAGCTCGTATAGCCTGCGGGAAGAAGCTCCTCCTCATTCTCTCTGTGTTGGACTTCGCAGCAGAGAGAACAGTCCAATGTTGGGGTGGCTGAGGTCCTTCACAATCTTCCTGGCCCTGGTACGGCCCTCCTTGCTGTAGATGGATTGAAGGTCAGGGAGCTTGGTACAGATGATGTGTTCAGCTGATGGAACCACCCTCTGTAGGGCTCGCCTGTCCTGCATGGTGCTGTTCCCGAACCAGGTTGAGATGTTTCCTGTCAGGATGGTCTCCTGAGCATCTTGGAGGGCAGTCTGAAGTCTCTCAGGCATCTGAGTTGGTAGAGATGCTGCCGGGCCTTTTTCACCACGGTGTTGATGTGACAGGACCATGACAGGTCCTGCGTGATGTTAACACCGAGGTATTGGAAGCTGTCCACTCTCTCCACTGGGCTCCACTGGGCTCCTGTTGATGACAGGGGTCTGGTAGGTACTAAAGTCCACCACTATCATCTCCTTTGTCTTGCTGACGTTCAGGTGGGAGCGAACTGGAGTGAAATACTGCACCCCGCCTGGAGTGATGAAGTGAAGTGATTGTCACATGTGATACACAGGAGCACAGCACAGCACACGATGCACACAGTGAAATTTGTCCTCTGCATTTAACCCATCACCCTGAGTGAGCAGTGGGCAGCCATGACAGGTGCCCGGGGAGCAGTGTGTGGGGACGGTGCTTTGCTCAGTGGCACCTTGGCGGATCGGGATTCGAACCGGCAACCTTCTGATAACGGGGGCGCTCCCTTAACCGCTAGGCCACCACTGCCCCTGGAGTGTGTGTGCATGTGTGTGTGTAAGTGTTAGATTTGTCTGTAATACTTTTTGAACAAGAGGGTTTTCAGCTGCTTCTTAAAGGTGGTCGTAGTCTCGGCTAGTCGAATGGAGCAGGACAAGTTGTCCCACCAGCCAGGGACAACAAAGGAGAACAGAGTCGATTGGGACCGGAGACCCCGTGAAGAGGGGATTTTTAGTCTGGTTTGGTGTGCAGATCTGAGAGGGCGTGCAGGAGTGTATCTGGCTAGTAGTGTGTTGGTGTAAGAGGGAGAACTTCCATTTACAGCCCTGTAGGCAGCATCAAGGATTTAAACTGGATGTGAGCAGCTACCAGGAGCCGGTGGAGAGACGTGAGAAGAGGTGGGACGTGGGGGTGGTTCGGCTGGTTGAAGATGAGGTGGGCTGCCACGTTTTGGACCATCTGGAGGGGTTTTATGGTGACTGTAGAAGCTCCAGCCAGGAGAGAGTTACAATATTGGAGTTCAGAGAGGACCGCTGCCTGGACGAGGAGCTGCGTAGCCTGTTGTGGAAGAAAAGGCCGAATCTTGCGAATGTTGGTGACGAACCTGTGCTGAAGTGGTGCTGATCTGAGGAGTACAGGCCCTGGCTCCTCTCAAGGGTTCTTCCTCTTTTCTACTGCACCTTATTCCTGATATAGGAATCAAATTGGATTGATGGACTCGGGTTTTCACAGTCTCATCATACCATTGCATAACGGTCTTTTACTAGATATTCATATTTTGTTATAGTTATAGATCCATGTTTTGTATTATTCTTATACAAAGGGCACGAGACTGAGTAAAAGTACGGTGCGATGGTGGACCTGTCAGAAGATGAGTAACGCTGACCTACACAAGGTGCCGTGTAGAGGTTTATATTCATGAAACCGCTCCGTTTGTAACGCGCAGGTTCCTGCGTCGCGGTCGGATGGCGAAGTCATTACGCTCGGCGAGCGCCGCTTTCTCCACTTCAGCCCCCCTCTATTAAAATGACTGATTACACTGTCAGCCGCGGCCTCCTCATACAGTCACCTCCTCATACAGCACGGTACGCCCGTTATTGTCATTTAAACCGGTCTGTCTTCTTGCAGGGGTAAACTCGACCATCTCTAGTCCTCTTTAATACACGAAAGATCCCAAACTAACCATGGACTGTGTACAAAATCCACTCATTTCTACCAACCCATCACAGTCCACAAATTTGCTACAAGGAATCTGTCCACAGAAGAGGGCCTTTTTGGTGCCTTATTTGTGAAGGATGGATTCTGTCACAGAGCTTGCAGTTCTGCGGCTCCCCAATTCCGTCACTGAGTGACCCACATGCAAACATCCACCTTAATGCCCACCCACAGCGGCACTGGCAGCAAGCAGGGTGGGAGCCTGACCATCAGGAGAAATGAGGCTGGTTCTGATCCGATCGATCGAATCCACACGTCTCACCTTCAGAAATCTGGCAGGTCCAAAAAATGGCTGATTCTTTTCTACGAGGCGCACGTCGCTTCTAAAGTTCATTGAAATGAGAGTACAGTCCACGTTTACTTTTCCACCTTTCTTTAACTAAGAGCAAAAAAACAGTTATTACGAATGAATGAATTTACAGAATTGCTGTATAGATTAGGCTGGTTAAGATCTGATTATGAACATAGAACAATGACTATATTGCAAGAATTCTTTCATAAACAAAGAATTAAACACTCATCAGCCATAAGATTATGACCAATGCAAACCAGGAAGGTCCCAGAAGTGTTGTGACTCACATGGCCAGTCACTCAGATCCACTTTTTCTGCTTCCAACACATCAACTTTAAAGACAAAATGTCCGCTTCAAGTGTAATATATCCCCCACACTGTCAGGTGGCGCTGTAACCAGATCATTCACCAGTGGTCATAATGTTATGGCTGGTCTGTTACTGTTTTTTAAAAAATTAAATGATGCAGAAATAATGAATGTTGTGTGGACCCGCGTGACAACCCTGAGGTCGCAGGCTCCTCCCACCGCAACGTCTTCACCGCTCCGTGGGGCGGTCCTGAGGTCTCAGGCCCCGCCCATCGTGATGTCGTCACCGCTCCGTGCGCCGTGGGGCGGTCCTGAGGTCGCTGGCTCCGCCCATCGTGATGTCGTCACCGCTCCGTGCGCCGTGGGGCGGTCCTGAGGTCGCTGGCTCCGCCCACCGTTATGTCGTCACCGCTCCGTGGGGCGGTCCTGAGGTCTCAGGCCCCGCCCATCGTGATGTCGTCACCGCTCCGTGCGCCGTGGGGCGGTCCTGAGGTCGCTGGCTCCGCCCACCGTGATGTCGTCACAGCTCCGTGGGGCGGTCCTGATGTCTCAGGCCCCGCCCACCGTGATGTCGTCACCGCTCCGTGCGCCGTGGAGCGGCGGGGTTCAGTGTCGCCGCATCGGCAGCGCGCCGGAGCCGCTTTGTTCTGTGGATGAGCGCCGCGGTCTCCTGCAGACATGTGGAGGGAGACGGGTAAACTCTTCCTGCTCTGCCTGCTTCTCGCGGAGCATCACGGGACTGCAGGTAGGAATTCCAACAGATATATAATTAATATGATTTAATTCTGCTGTCCTGCGGTGTCCGCGGGCCGGTTGGGGTGAAAGATGGGAGAACTGACACAAAGAAGGAGAATAAACGTGGTCGCAGCGCCGCACACACACACACACACACACACACACACGCATTTTATTCCGAAGAGAAGACATATCAATATCTCCGTTATAACACCGAGACGCGTGGACGTGACGTGTTTTTCCCCGCTCTCCCAGGGTCCGAAGGCGAGTGCGAGGACGGCCAGTTCCAGTGCGACAACGAGCGCTGCATCCCCAACATCTGGCGGTGCGACGACGACGACGACTGCCTGGACAACAGCGACGAGGAGAACTGCCGTGAGTCGCGCTTGTTGCGTGGAGACGGGAGACAGGTGTACTGTCCTGGACATTTTACATTTACAGCGTTTACCAGACGTCCTTATCCAGAGTAGTGACAGGGACAGTCGGGCTTAAGTGTCTTGCTTGGGGACACGATGGTGGTAAGGGGGGTTCGAACCTGGCGAGTGTGAAGGCGTGCTGGAGCGCGCCCGTTATCTCCATCGTTCCCCCGCGAGCCCGTCCCGCTCTGCGTCACTTCTTCGTTTCGTCCTTTTTTCTCCCTCCTAGAGGGTCAGAAAGGTCAGTGGTGGTTCGAGCGGTTAAGGAAGCGGCCCCGTAATCAGAAGGTTGCCGGTTCGTATCCCAATCCGCCAAGGTGCCACTGAGGTGCCACTGAGCAAAGCACCGTCCCCACACACTGCTCCCCGGGCGCCTGTCATGGTGCCCACTGCTCACTCAGGGTGATGGTTAAATGCAGAGGACAAATTTCAGTGTGTGCACCGTGTGCTGTGTCTCATAATGACAATCACTTCACTTTCAGTATGTTTACGGTAAATAAATATCCAGTGTGAACGGTTAACAGGACGTGCGTCTGTTGAACTGGCCCCCGCCTCCCGGGCCCCAACCCCCCGCTGTCCTATCAGCGCGCCCCACCCCCAGCGGACGGCGTGACATATGCTGAACCGCGCCGTGCCCCCTGACCGAACAGAAGACAAAGCGTCCTTCACGTCGCGTTACATCCAGCTGGACCCAGGCTTCTCAAGCCGGATTTTGGGAATTCTGGGAATGGGTCGAGGTTCTCGTTAGGCAGATTGGACGGTCCATTTGTTCCGTACAGTGCGTTACGCGCAGGGGATTTTGGGAACGCGCCACCAGTCTGTCCAGTTTTGCTTCATCTGAAGCTGCTTGGATTCATACTTCTCGGTACGGTTCATCGTGGTTTTGGGGACGCAGCGTTCTGCCGTATGGATTTTCTGGAACGTGGACGCCAGAGACTCTTTAGGTGACGAGTCTGATTAGCTGCAGATGTTGAGATGTCAGTTCAGTATGTCCAGTCTCATATAAGAAAGCAGAGTGTCAGCGGTGGCCTAGCGGTTAAGGAAGTGGCCCGGTGGCCCCAGAAGGTTGGCGGTTCGAATCCTGATCTGCCAAGGTGCCACTGAGGTGCCACTGAGAAAAGCACCGTCCCCACACACTGCTCCCCGGGCGCCTGTCATGGTGCCCACTGCTCACTCAGGGTGATGGGATAAATGCAGAGGACAAATTTCACTGTGTGCACTGTGTGCTGTGCTGCTGTGTATCACAATGACAATCACGTCACTGTCTGATTGTAATATGTAATTAACAGAAAGCTTCAAAGCCAAACGAACAGGGAAAAGCAACATATTACGTTTGATTTGAACGATGTTATATTGGCAGCCCATACCTGATGATCAATGATCAATGACGAGGAAAACCAATGAAGATCCTTCAAAATACCAAGCGGTGAGGAAATGTAGAAATAAATCTCACAATGAAAGCTCTTGATCCCCTCGATTTGCAATATTTTTAATATTGAGGTCAATAGCAGTCGCACAAGCATTTCACCGCATATCATACCGCGTACGATTGTGTACGTGACAAATAAAATACAATATGAATTTGAGGAATTTGTAAATAAATTCGTCATTAAAGGTATTAAACAAAAACCATCTCAACAAAAGTGACCCGACCGTGAACAGCCAGCGGATTTACGAATGTCCATCTCCAGCCCGCTTTTCCGACTTCGAAGTCCCCCGACTTCGGCGAACAATACATAATCCACGACGTGGAAATCAGATTTTTCTCTTTTCTCTTGTCCGGCACAGCCAGGAGAGACCAGATCTACAGGACAGAGAAGGACATTTAATGACCAGTGGGACATTATAATAGTTTCATTGCAGCACCGCTGCTAGTGAACGAGTATAATAATCACGTCATGGCGAAACCAGGACATTTTTCCTCCAAAATCCACCATAATCAATTGTGAAAGTGGCCGGGATTATACTTCAGAAAGTGACACACAATCCTCCTGCAAATCTTCTGCTGCCCCAGATGCCATAATGCAGCGGATCTGCGGAGGATCCTGGGAATCCACGTCCCCGAGGTCCACGGTGACGAATGTGACGTCGGGGGGAGGTTCTGCAGGAAACGTGGAGACTCGGACTGGCTCATCGCTCCCTGATAAAGTGACGTGGTCGTCATTGTGAGGCACAGCAGCACAGCACACGCGGTGACACAGTGAAACGTGTCCTCTGTATTTAACCGTCACCCTTGGTGACAGTGGGCACCATGACAGGCGCCCGGGGAGCAGCGTGTGGGGATTCGGGATTCGAACCCACAACCGCTGGGTTTGCTGCCCCGTGTGGTGAGAAGACATGTCCACGGCGTGTGTGTGTGACCATGTGAGAGTGTAGACACGATTTAGAAGAATGGACAGGACGGAATTTCTAACCGTTGAGACGGCCTCCAGAACGTTCCGGACACGTCTGCCGGGTGAAAGCGGGTTTTTTGGCGAGTGCGTGATGAGGAGCTCTTATTTGAGCAGAATGAAGAATTGATGAGGCGATTCTTCTCCGTGAAAGTTTCTGGGACGTTTTGTGCGCGTGACCCGGTGCTCGGGGACGGAGACGTTCCCGACTGAATTCACCCACATTAACTAACCAGATGAGTTTCTCGTATAACCCACTGTTCTACATCACATGGGGGGTTTTCAGATGTATGTCCTATAAATATGAGTAATATAAGTAATTTAAGGCAATTTCCTAACAGGATTATTCATTTCTATAGATTATAAAAAATACATTTAGACTACAAGGTGAAACTGTACAAACACCGGAATTATTCATCAGTTCATGTATAAATATTACGGCTGTGAAAATGAATGAGTCGATCAGCATTATTAATATTTTATAGCTGTTAATGCAGCAGTGTGTTGTTTTTACCGTACTTTCACACGTACGCATCACGTTTCCGTTATCGGTGGGCGTGTCTGTCGTGCCGGAAGCGCAGGGGCAGCAACCAATAAACCTTTTCAGTTTGATAAAATTGTATTGGCTGTATTAATCTGCAAACTTTGCGATTAATTAGTAAAAAGCCCTATGCAAATGAGATCAAATTAAATATATTGTGTCTTCCAGTGTATTTGATTGTGCATTTTAATTTAGTCTGGAAGACTAGCTTTTGGAGACAATAAGACATAAATTGATTTGGCGAAATATTCACGCTTAAATGGTTTCGTGTGACTGTAACCACAACCAAATAATGACCTGGCACACGCCCTGATGTTGTCGCCGCTCCGGCTGGAGCAGATTTTGTCGAGATCGTTGGGAGGGAGCTCCCCGCCCACCCCGTTAACTTGGCTGGACTTCAGGGTCCTTCGAGCACCCGTTCTTCCAGCCGACGCCCTGGTGTGGCCGTTAGGGCTGAAATCGGGCCATTATCTGCGATTAGTGCGAGTGGCGATGAGAGAAGATTAGTGGGCGCTGGGGGGTGAGGGTCGCCGCCTTCCATCGGCCAGCCGGCAGTGTTTGTGTGTTTGTGTGTGTGTGTGTGTTTTAAATGGCCAGTACCACTGTGGGACTCTGCGTTTCCGTGTAATTCTGCTCTGTTGATTCCTGATCCACTAATCACTGGACTCAGCATGATCAATACGACACACAGACCAATATAACATGATGGTGAGACCGGAAGCGGGAAGATGGTGACAGGCGATTCTCTCAGTTATAATAACATAGAGCATGTCATGATCCGGTCCGGACCGGAGTTTCACGTTGGTCCGGTGTAGTGTTTCCTGATCGTGTACACCTGTGTCTGATCATATAAAGCTGCCCTGTTTGTGTCTGTTCACCGTCGGGTCATTTTTACATTTCCAGCATTTACCAGACGCCCTTATCCAGAGAGACTTACAATCAGTAGTTACAGGGATAGTCCCCCCCTGGAGACACTCAGGGTTAAGTGTCCTGCTCAGGGACACGATGGTAATAAGTGGGGTTCGAGCCTGGGTCTTCTGGTTCACAGGCGAGTGTGTTACCCGCTAGGCTACTACCACCCTTACGTGTTACCTGTTACCGGATGTCTCCCCTGTCCTGTTCATCATGAATTAAACCAAATGCGTCGTTCTTCATCATCAAGTCTTGTCGTCATCTCAGACCACCTGCCTCGTCATGCCAAACGGGCGTGACACAGCAGTAGTAAAGGTTCCAAGTTCGCTCCAACTCCTTCCACGGCGGGAACAGACTTTCTTTTAAAGGCTCAGATATTTTTAATAACGTCGTTAATACACTCGACAGTCAGGGCCAGTTCCCTCCTCTGGGGTTCCGGAAAGTTCAGAGGTCATCGGCCGACTCACCTGTCTTTACCGCTCGTTTTTCATGTCTCAGCGAATGGCGGCCATGTTTAACGATCCGGCGCACGTGCTTTAATCGACGTGATTAATAATTGATGCGGTTGTGGCTTTTGGGCTTCATGCGGCTGATGAAGACATGAATAAAACAGGCTCCGCGGGCACTATGGACACGGCTGATATCTTGTAGTCTTTTTTCCCCGGTATGGATTTATTCAAGGCGTCCCCACTTCTAGATCTGAACACCTGAAGAGGCCACGTCTTCCCGCCTCTGTTCTGCGGCGGCGTGGACCGGGGAATAATACCGCCACTCGGCGCCACCGCCTCTCTCACCACGTTTCTCGCTTTTATCGCCTCGATTTCTCATCCTGCCGCATCACATCGGTACATTTGCACGCCAGAAGTGGCGATTGTGTCCCCGAGGGTGACCTGATGTACAATGAAAAGGAACGTGCGGAATACGGTATGAATTAAGGGTGGCGGGGGACATGTTCACTAATCACACATCCATGATGTGTCCTGGACCGACAGAAATACACGAATGGAAGCCGAAGATGCGCTTTAAATGAAGGGGGAGGAGCCTGTGTGCATGATTGACAGCTCGCCTCCTCATTCCTTCCTGTCAACACTGCGTCCATCTCCTCCCGTATACACTAACGTGACCACGCCCACCACCGACATGCAGATTACCAGCTTTAGTTCATGCGTTCTGGTGGGTAAAATGGTGAATACGCTTCACACACTACGTTGCACGTTTTAAACGTTTTTAAACCTATAGAGAGAAACGATAAGTAATATTTACATTTCTGATTTGAACATCACCACGATCTAGCGCCCGATTCAGATATTCCCGAGCTCCAGCAGCAGGGTTACTCGGGGGGGTGGGGTCCTTCCAGATGGACCCCCCGAGCCGTTCCAGGCAAGCCCGCGCTCGCTCGGACCCCCGTGGGGTGCGTGGGGAATGATGAAAGCTGCGCCGAGTCCAGCCTGAAGGGGTGTCGAGTGAAAGTGCCCTGCGATTGGCCGGCGGCGTCCTGTTTCCCGAAGCGGTGGTGCGTCTCGCAGCGTTTCTGAAGTGGGATGAAGTTAAAGCAGCAGGAGGAGAAGAGGAACGGGCGGAGTTCTGGACGTGCTGCTCGCTGCGTGAGCCGGCCCGGAGACCGTTGCTGAGTTGCCATGGCGATGGTTTGCTGATGATAGGCATGTTTGAAGCTGAACATGCAGCTTTAACCATCATAACCAAGGTGCCACTGTTGTGCCACAAGCTACCGTCCCCACACACTGCTCCCTGGCTAATGGTGATGGTTGTGACAAAATTGTATTTTACACTTAGAATTATACGTGTGTTGTATGGAACGCTGAGGTTTTCAACATGTCACCATGTCACCTTTTTACAGGAGTTTACGGCATAATCTCAGTACACAGATTACTTCCTGACTGATGAAACTGGACCTTCATGAAACTATGTGAAAAATAAATGACTTTGGGCCAAGAAATGGAATGGCGGCGTGTGTCGTGTGTCACATGGTACATATATATTAACCACCGTAGATAATCAGCCACAGATCGGCGAGCGTCTTTAACCTCGAGCAAGTGTCTTGAAATTGTGTCTTTCATTTTTCTCAATATCCCACATTTACCATGTAGACCATATCTAGACGCCATTTGCATATTCCTTAATCCATATTTCAGACATCGTCAGACAAATTCATCCTTAATGAAGTTAAGTTTGACATAATTTAAAGCGTTAAGAGACGCTCCGGGCACCCCGAGAGATTCAGGACGTCAAGTAGCAGCATGGAGCAAATATGTCTCGCGTTTACGGATGCCTGTTCCTCAGATCTCAGGCACTTTCGTTATCTCTGACAGGCAGTGGCCCCTGGGGACCTCGCTTCACACTCATCCTACACTGTAGGGGGACTGAGCGCGAGAGGGGGGGACAGAAGTTATTGCGAAGCCGCCACCTGGCGAGCAGAAACGTCCACAGGGCCAAACCTGCCTGCTCGATTTAGCCCGTGCTGCCGTAAAAAGGCGAGGAACTTGCAGAAAACGTGTGTTCTGTAACCGTACGTCGGGGAAAGGAACGGGCTGTTGACACCATAAGTGAAGTTTTATTATAACTAGTGGTGGGCCGTTATCGGCGTTAACGTGCTGCGTTAATGTGAGACTCTTATCGGGCGATAAAAAAAATATCGCCGTTAATCTATTCACAAAGTTGTGTTGGGAGCTGGGTCTATACTACGCAAGCTATTGTGCCGGAGTTAAATGGTTACACTAGATTTATAAGTATATTTCTTCTTTCTTGTGTCTTTTAGTTTCTTATTTTCTAAAGACTTTTATTTTGTTTTTGAGACCCGGTTCAGGTCTCTTAGACACATGGCGTGAGCTGTGAGGGGTGCGTGGGGTTTGTGTGCAAAAAGTTATTTCTTTCATTTTAATTTATGTACATATTAGGAATATTATGCATGTGTGTTATTTTGTTAATATTTTTTATGTTCTTTTAATACTGTATATTGTAGAGAGAGGTGCAGAAAGACGCGATGTGTGACGCGATGTTCTGATGCGACCTTGCTTTTTGTACAGAATACACATTGCACAGAAAATCTCATCATTTGTCAGCTCATCATTTGTGGTTCAAGAAACGAAATCAAAAAGTTACACAACGCAGAAGAAGAAGTGCTACACTATGATGACTTTCACCTTGATATTTTAGCGCGGATGTATACCTAGCCGAATTGCACTGTAGGGGGCGAGAACGAGTCTTCGAACTGTGAAATGACCACATCAAACGTGACGTGTAACATGGATGCAGCTATTTAACTGAATAAACAGTTGGTAAACACAAGTACATCTTATTGAACATAATTTATTTTCATCACCAATTATCATAGTAGAACAGCTTTCTCAAGCAGTTTGTGATGCATTTTGGAAACAGGAGATGAGCCCCTGGTCTAATGCGCCACCTGGCTTGAGAAACCCGTTCTCAAAGACTTACTTTTAGTCATTATTTGGGTAGCGCACACATTATAGTTGTGGGACTAGGGTGCTCATGACGTGATGAATGTTTAAGCAGCTCAAAAACTGGGGCAACTGTGAAAACCCATCTGATTTTTCAGGCTACTGTATGAAATATATGACTATCGGGGCATTGGTGGCCTAGCGGCTTAGGAAACATACCCATAATCAGAAGGTCCCAGTTCAAATCCCGAATCGCCACGGTGCCACGAGGTTCCCTTGATCAAGGTTACTGTTGGCATGTTCTAATATTCATTTTTATGCTACTTCAACTCACCGTTGCCTCGTGAGGCACACAGCGGTATTACAAGCGTGCTACATTTCTGAAAGAGGTTGTCATTGTGAAACGTGGTGGACACTCACAATAACAAAGAAATGTGTCCTCTGTATTTAACCATTTACATTTACAGCATTTACCAGACGGCCTTATCCAGAGCGACTTACAATCAGTAGTAAAGGGACAGTCCCCCCCTGGAGACACTCAGGGTTAAGTGTCCTGCTCAGGGACACGATGGTAGTAAGTGGGATTTGAACCTGGGTCTTCTGGTTCATAGGCGAGTGTGTTACCCGCTAGGCTACTACTACTATTTAACCATCACCCTTAGCGAGCAGTGGGTGCCCGGGGAGCGATATCTTGATCAAGGGGACCCCAGTGGCACCCTTCCGACTACGGGTCTGTTTCCTGACCCACTGGGCCAACCACTGCCCCAATATACAGATATTTGATGTTTAATGTAAGTCAATCTGTCAGAAGTTGCTGCATGCTGCTGCATAAAAGGCGTGGCGCAGCATCTCTCTATGAGATCATGTGTTTTGTTGTTTCGCTCTTTGGAGTGAAATATGAACCTTTCATCTTCAAAGCACCCAGATCGAGAATCCAAATTTCCCCAGGAGCTTCTTTCTGGTGCCAAAAAAGCACAAAGCCTCTCTCGCCAACCCTGCTCGTGCGGAGCGTGGTGGCATCTGGAAGGGACGGCAATCAGATGCCAGAAATGGGACGTTTGGCAGCTGTTCCATTTACACGCGCAATTCCAGATGTTTCCAGTTCAGTGTGGAAATGGAGCATCTGTGTTGACCCCAGACACACAAGAGCAGATTAAACAATGGCGGGTCACCGGACGCTCAGCAGCCACCTTATTATTGGGGACGGTGGCCCGGCTGTTGCCATGACAGTGGCGGCGGCTCGTGAACGGAGCCTCGCAGGATCCGTGCTGTGCCGTGTTATGGTTGTGCCGCCACCGTCATCACGTCTCGTCAGCAGTGGTGGTTCGGTTGGAAATTCCGGATCATGCATGGCGTCTACATTCTAAAGGACATTAACACGGTAATGCAGAGGGCTTTGGTAATTTATACCGTAGTGAGCTAATCTCAACAATATCAAGTATTGTTTTTCATATTTTTGGCAATGCCATGGTACCAGGGTATTAAGTAATTCACCGTGATGCCTCGTCTTGACTCTGTATTACAGTATTTAGTGATAATTTACGTGGAGACCCTGCTGTAATGTGGTTATTAACTCAAGCGTGTTTACACACACACACACACACACACACACACACAGCAACTTGAAGCTTCATTTCACCGTTCCCCTGACCTGTCACATCTGAGGAAATTGCTTATTTCTCAAGATGAATCGGTGGTGCGAGTATCTTGTTTTGCGTGACTGTCGGTTTTAGTTTTAGTTTAGTTGGCTTTACGGGCTGGAGTGGGAAATAAAAATGAAGCTACAACCTAATTTTCAGCTGCAGAAGAAATGGATAAACTCCCGTTAAACATGGAAATTTTCAGCATTTCGAGTACCGGTCACTAATTCCAGGTTCAGTCCCTAGCGGGTAAGGATGTGGCCTCGTAATCAGGTTGCCTAGGTGCCACTGAGGTCCCCTTGATGAAGGTCCCGTCCCCACACGCTTCTCCCCGGGCGCCTGTCATGGTGCCCACTGTCACCAAGGGTGATGTGTTAAATACAGAGGACACGTTTCACCGTGTCACTGTGTGCTGTGCTGCAGTGTTTCACAATGACAATCACTTGACTAAATAATAATCGTGAGATTCATGTTCAGAAAATATTTAATGTATATATAGTTGTGTCCTTAGTATCGGTGTCGAGTTTGAAACTTCAGTAAGGTGACAACCCTAGACGTTCTTTTTAATGAACTCTTTGTATATATATCTAATAAAGTAGGATTTGAAATGCATTCTTTCGGATTTTGGACCACGGTATTCGTTGGAATGCCTGGTGTTCCTCTCAGTTCTCACTTCTTACTTGAGTCTTTTCCCTCTATATTAACTCGCCTTGTGTGCTTTTTATCAGCATTTGCACATTTCTTTTTGTTTTTTTCTGTTGAATATATAATTTTTCTTGTGCTCAGCCACTCGACTCCTGGCCGAGACCAACCAGCTGGCATGGATCGTACCGGTTCTGCCCGCAGGGGCCACTGCCATGTGCGCCAGCCTGCTGACCAGACACTGTACACACACACACACACACAGGGACAATGACAGATGAACAAGACCAGAAAACAGGTGCAACTGGGAAGGGGCGGGGCCTGCACTCAGTGACCAAGTGCGCCAATCGGGCCGGGTTAAGGCTGGTCGCTGGGGAGGAACATTGTCGCAGCATTCCAGTACTCCCAACTTGTCAGGAGGACATGTTTTCATGTTGCACATTGAAGGGGTCCAACTGAATCGCTTCGAACCCTCTGGCCAGTCACGTTTATGCAAATTACCTACTGTGAATGCCAGCCAATCAGCCGGGCTCTGTTGTGATGGTTGCCGCTCCCTTGCTCCTTGCACGGCATGCAAGGTGAGAGTAGCTTCTGGATGGCCTCTCTCCGTTTCAACTCGTGCGGTTGGGGACCGAGGGGGGCGCTCAGATGGGGCCGGGGGTGCTGGGGGCTGTTGGTTTGGTGGTGGGCGGAGCCCGGGGGACTGGGGAATTGTGGTGCGGAGGCTCCACCACGTTACCTCGACTGCACAGTGATCCGGCGTAATGCGATTTCGTTCCTTTCTGAACAGAGCGGCGAAGCGAGCGCTGAAAAGAAGCGTTGTGTTCGTGTGTACGTGTGTGTGTGTGTGTTTTGCTGTCTCATGGTCGACCATCACACAGCAGTCCGAGGTAACTGCATTCCAGCCGGAGGGCAGGTCGAGCACCGAGTCATGTGATCAGGCCTCAGGACAGGAAGTGACACTTTCTGTTTCGGCGCGCCATGTGATCGGTGCAGACAGGACTCACCTCTGTTCTGCCGCATGTGCAGGTACGTGCACCTCTCGCCGCTCGCTCTCCCCCGCGGGGCGCTGGCTGCCACGGTGTGTCACCGTGTGTGTCACCAAATTAAAGCCCGTTTTTTTTCTCAGTTAGATGCACTGAATTTCTGTGAAAAGTGTAACAGATGTAACAAAAAGACTGAATTTATCTTGATATATGGTACGTTACTGTGTGAGAGAGAGAGAGAGAGAGAGAGAGAGAGTACTCAGTTAGAAGAGTTGGGAGGGAAATGTACCAAAGTAACTGAAAAAGATTTATAATGATGTGTAGGCTGTTCTTGTTGTGTGTGTGTGTGTGTGTGTGTATGGGTGTATGGGTGTGTGTGAGAGAGAGTGGGTGGTAGTAGCCTAGCGGGTAACACACTCGCCTGTGAACCAGAAGACCCAGGTTCAAATCCCACTTACTACCATCATGTCCCTGAGCAGGACACTTAACCCTGAGTGTCTCCAGGGGGGGACTGTCCCTGTAACTACTGACTGTAAGTCGCTCTGGATAAGGACGTCTGGTAAATGCTGTAAATGTAAATGTGTGTGTGTGTGAGAGAGAGAGAGAGAGAGAGAGAGAGAGAGAGAGAGAGTACTCAGTTAGAAGAGTTGGGAGGGAAAGTATGTGTGTGTGTGTGTGTGTGTGTGTGTGTGTGTGTGGTCATGAGAAACCTGACTTAAAATGTGGATAATTTCTGTCTGCTGCTGTTAGTGTTAATCGTTTCCAAAGTCTCTTAGTTTATACAATCGGTAAATCGGTTTATGCAGTTTATTCAGTAGAGAACTGAACGCGTACGTGGAATACATCATCTGTGGTGACCCGTGCTGATGTATGATGTTATCGATGATATTAGTGATTTATGGCACTCATATTTATTAACGATTCATCTTCCAGGATGAAATAGTTTGCCTCTGATCCAGCTGTTGCTAAGCAACACCATTTAGCAGCAGTTGGTCACGTGACCTCCCGGCCATATAATGAGGTGGGATGATGTTTGTTCTCTCGGCCAGTCAGAATGCCTGAAGATAAAGCTCGCCCTTTTTCTCTCATTCTGCAGCTTTTACTTGGCATCTCTCTCTTCTCTCCACCGCTCTGTTCCTCTTAGTCCGTAAATATCGGCGTGTTTGGCTGCTTTATTCGAGTATTTTTCTCAATTATAATATAATTGAGAAAAAATGTGATGATTTGTATTGATATTTATCTGCCTTTATCTATAGCTACCATAATCATAGTTTTGTCTATTACACAATTGATTGAACTGTTAAATGCCTGTTAATGATGGAATATCTGCATACATGTAGAGAGTCCCGCGACCATAAGCCTTAAATTTCCAATGGAATGATGTTCTGTCACTTGATTGATTACTAAAAATTGATCTCTTCATCGATGGTAACTTGAAAACACGTTGTAAGTCGCTCTGGATCAGGGCGTCTGCCAAATGCCTTAAATGTAAATGTAAAAAAATGCAATAAAACTGGTGCATCAGCACATTGTTACTTCTTTGTCATTGACTATTTCTTATTAATATAGTGATCATTGTTATTCAAACTATTTCTATGGAAAACTACTGTAACTACCCATAATTATGCTGCAACTCCTGCACGTTTCCATGGTTACACTCTCATTCATGTGCTGATCACCATCTTCCATCACCTCCCCTGGTCTGACTTCCTTCTCTCCCCGTCTCTCTTCAGCCAGGAAGACGTGCGCTCCGTCGGACTTCGCCTGTCAGACCGGCCAGTGCGTTCCCGGCCGCTGGCGCTGTGACGGGGAACCCGAGTGCCCAGACGGGTCTGACGAGGCCGACTCCACATGCAGTAAGGATCTCACCCGCACCGAGGGTTTCCATTAACGGCGAGACAGACTGTCCCCTCACGTCACCTTCAGCAAGGTCTTATTGCAGGGTCCTGAAGACGTGTGTGTGGGTTTACATCTAATGAAGGGTAAATGAAGGAGACTTTATCTACAAGCGTCAAGAAGATTTTTCAGTTTAAAAGAACCATTAAAAGTACCGTCAAAGTACCATGTACCCGGCATTTGAAAGTTCCACGACTGACCCCAATCTCCATAGTTGACATTATTGAGGATCTCAGAGTTGCAAAACGTTTTTTTTCAACGTTCAAAATGATCCTTGTAGTAGCCCTGCATAATATCTAATATTATTAGGGGCAGTGGTGGCCTAGCAAAGCACCGTCCCCACACACTGCTCCCCGGGCGCCTGTCATGGTGCCCACTGCTCACCAAGGGTGTAGTAGCCTAGTGGGTAACACACTCGCCTATGAACCAGTAGACCCAGGTTCAAATCCCACTTACTTCCATCGTGTCCCTGAGCAAGACACTTAACCCTGAATGCTGTAAATGTAAATGTGGTGGTTAAAAGCAGAGGACAAATTTCACTGTGTGCACTGTGTGCTGTGCTGCTGTTTATCAAAAGTGACAATCACTTCACTTTATCTTTGATTTGTGAATATTCTTAAATTGTGCATATGTGCATTTTGCTTTAATAGTATTTGGACTGTTGCTGAGTGCTTTACCCTGAGTCAACATTTACATTTACAGCATTTACCAGACGTCCTTATCCAGAGCGCCTTACAGTCAGTAGTTACAGGGACAGTCCCCCCCTGGAGACACTCAGGGTTAAGTGTCCTGCTCAGGGACACGATGGTAGTAAGTGGGGTTTGAACCTGGGTCTTCTGGTTCATAGTTATGTGTGTTACCCGCTAGGCTACTAGTAGGTCAAAATGTCTACAAGATCTAGAAGAATGTCAGGGGTGTCCTCAGGGGAGATCAGGGGAGATATGGTATGTCACTACTCATGTCACCAGAGATGAATATTTTAACGGATGAAATTGGCCTGCAGAACTGTGGCACGTCCTTCCACCTGAGTTGTATGTTCGGTTTTATAATCTGGTCTGGCCAGGCTGGTGACCATCCTGCCCTGGAAGTATTTGCACGGTGAAGTTTACGGAGCGTGGAGCAGGATAATTGAGACTAAACCTCCTGCCGCCCCCATTTTACCCGCTGTGATCCTGCCGCCGCTCGGGGATTTGTAGGATTTGTCGGTGCGCGGGCGTGCACGCTCACATCTGCACGCTTTCATGGATCTCATTATCCTTTTTTCTATTCTGGACTTGATGCTTCAGTCTGTCACATGACAGCAGGTAGGCTTCACTGTTTTCGTGGTATTGCTGTGGCTACTGCCAAGTGCATATTTTGTAGTTAATATTATTGTCTTACTTCTGCAAAATGGTTTCTGATGGTAAATCGCGCCAGTGGTGGCCTTGCCAGTAAGGCCAGAGCGACTTACCCTTAGTCGGAAGGTTGCCGTTTCGAATCCTGAGCCGCCAAGGTGCCACTGAGGTCCCCTTGATGAAGGTCCCGTCCCCACACGCTGCTCCCCGGGCACCTGTCACCCATCACAATTCAAGGGTGATGGTGGAATACTGAGTTGTGATGATTAATCTTAATGTCGTGCTGGTGATGCTTCAATCGGAAATACATCCAAAATGCAGCTTAAAAAAGGAAATCAAACCAAGTTGGTCAAAATGCATCCTTCCTGGTATCTGTGCCTGAATATGTGACATCATCATTCTACACACACACACACACACACACACACACACAACACACGCATCACGTTAATCACATCACATCAAAAATCAATGAACCTCAACAACGTCATAGATACACACGTATTTGTCCTGACACACACACACACACACACACACACACACAGAGTGTGCTCAAGGCAGCATCATGCATGCTTGCACAATTTCACGCTGGAGTAGCCCTCATTCAGAGGTTCTGCCCTGCCAGTTCGTCTCCTGACCACCCCATGCCACCCAGGCCACACCCAGTCCTGCTCCCAGCGAGGCATGATGGGAACCTCGGAGCTTACGGAGATTGGACTATTACGCCTTCCAGGCTATTGGTTGGCATCGATGTACCAACACAGCTTTATTTAGGGATAGGCTGTACGTAGGGTTGTACGTGGGGCTGTACGTGGGGCTGTACGTAGGGCTGTACGTGGGGCTGTATGTAGGGCTGTACGTGGGGCTGTACGTAGGGCTGTACGTAGGGCTGTACGTGGGGCTGTACGTGGGGCTGTACGTAGGGCTGTACGTGGGGCTGTACGTGGGGCTGTACGTAGGGCTGTACGTAGGGCTGTACGTGGGGCTGTACGTAGGGCTGTACGTAGGGCTGTACGTGGGGCTGTACGTGGGGCTGTACGTGGGGCTGTACGTGGGGCTGTACGTAGGGCTGTACGTGGGGCTGTACGTGGGGCTGTACGTGGGGCTGTACGTAGGGCTGTACGTAGGGCTGTACGTGGGGCTGTACGTAGGGCTGTACGTAGGGCTGTACGTGGGGCTGTACGTAGGGCTGTACGTGGGGCTGTACGTGGGGCTGTACGTAGGGCTGTACGTAGGGCTGTACGTGGGGCTGTATGTGGGGCTGTACGTAGGGCTGTACGTAGGGTTGTACGTGGGGCTGTACGTAGGGCTGTACGTAGGGTTGTACGTGGGGCTGTACGTAGGGCTGTACGTGGGGCTGTACGTGGGGCTGTACGTGGGGCTGTACGTAGGGTTGTACGTAGGGCTGTATGTGAGTAGTATGGACAGCATCTCCCACACTCCTAGAAAAACTGGGAGAGGAGGGGGTACTGGCCTTTTAATATCTAGAAATTGGTCCTTCACACCAATGCCTCTGACACATCTTAGCATCTCTTCTTTCGAATTCCATGCAGTCTCAGTTTCTTCTCCTGTGAACATCATTCTCATTGTCTTATATCGCCCTCCAGGGCCACTTGGGACCTTTATAGATGAATTGGACACTCTCCTCAGCACTTTCTCTTTAGAAACCCCCCTAACTCTCCTTGGTGACTTCAACCTTCCATCAGCCCAGCTCCAATCATCCTGCCTTCTTCCCCTTCTCCACTCTTTCTCCTTAACCAACAGCAACATCTCTCCCACACACAAAGGAGGGAATGTCTTGGACCTGGTCTTCAGTCGTCCTTCTCCAACTTCTGACCTTTCTTCCACTCCCCTTCACATCTCTGACCACCACTTCCTGACCTTTACACTCACTGTACCTACAGGATCCACAACTGTCCCCCGTCCATCCTTCATTAGACAAAACCTTCACACTGTCTCACCTTCATCTGTATCTTCCTGCATTCTTTCACATCTCCCAACCTCTGACTCATTCCTCTCCTTACCACTAGAGACCGCTACTAACTCTCTCCTCTCCTCACTTTCCCTTTCCATCGATCAACTCTGTCCTCTATCAACTAAACCCAAAAGGACTTCTCCCCCTGCGCCCTGGCTCTCCGATACATTGCGCAGCAATCGAAGAGTTCTTCGAGCAGCGGAGAGAAAATACAAGAAATCTCAACTTGACTCAGACCTACTGTATTACCAGAATCTTCTGCGCAAATTTTCCACTAACCTCACTGCTGCTAAAACTGCTTTCTACAAAGCAAAACTAGAAGCCTCTGCCCACAACCCTCAAAAACTCCACAACATCTTCTTATCCCTACTCAACCCTCCGACTCCCCCTGCCCCAACTTCCTTGACAGCTGATGATTTTGCCAACTTCACAGGGAAGATTGAAAAAATCTGTGAGACATTCTCCACCACTAAACAGCTCAATCTCATCTGGCCACGCACCATCCGCCTTTAAAACAGCCAGGGTTTTTCCAATCCTAAAGAAACCCACTGCTGATCCTACAGACATTAACAATTATAGACCAGTTTCCCTCCTCTCATTTCTATCCAAAATCCTTGAGCGCTGGGTCTACAATTTACCTAGACAACTCGCAGCTCTCTCCTTCTGCAACAGCCCGCAACCTTGGCGTAACAATAGAGAACCAACTCTCCCTCTCAACTCACATCAGCAATCTTTCCCGCTCATGTAGATTCCTTCTCTACAATATCAGACGAATCCGCCCTTATCTGTCAACCCAGGCCACCCAACTACTGGTTCAGTCCTTAGTAACCTCACGACTGGACTACTGCCACTCCCTGGCAGTGGTGGCCTAGCGGTTAAGGAAGTGGCCCCGTAATCAGAAGGATGCTGGTTCGAATCCCGATCCACCAAGGTACCACTGAGGTGCCACTGAGCAAAGCACCGTCCCCACACACTGCTCCCCGGGCGCCTGTCATGGCTGCCCACTGCTCACCAAGGGTGATGGGTTAAATGCAGAGGACAAATTTCACTGTGTGCACCGTGTGCTGTGCTGTATCACATGTGACAATCACTTCACTTCACCCTTCTAGCTGGTCTACCACTATGTACCATCCGACCTCTACAACTACTACAAAATGCAGCAGCACAACTAATCTTCAACCTTCCCAAGTTCTCAATACCGCCCCTCTGCTACGTTCCTCCACCGGCTCCCAGTAGCTGCACACATCAGGTTCTAAATACTGATGTTGGCCTACAAAGCCAAACATGGAGTAGCACCATCCTACCTCACAGCCCTTATTACACCTCACACTGCACCTCGTATACTCCGAGCCTCCAGTACTGCTCGCCTGGTCCCTCCATCTCTGAAGGTAAAAGGAAGATGCTCATCTAGACTCTTCTCTGTCTTGGCCCCTCGGTGGTGGAATGAACTTCCAGCTCAGTCACTGAGCACCTTCACACGGCAGCTCAAGACCTTCCTCTTTAGAGAAGATTTAGATTAAATTGTAATTGTCTTGTTGTCGAACTTTGTGTACAGAATCTACAACAGAGTGAATTAAATAGATGTATTCATAGTTGGGGTCCTAGTGAACCGGAATTGATCTCTTCATCCATGGTAACTTGAAAGCACGTTGTAAGTCGCTCTGGATAAGGGCGTCTGCCAAATGCCGTAAATGTAAATTATCCCTCACTATTTGATCTGCAGTGGTAATTAGAAGGTTGCTGGTTCGAATCCCGATCCACCAAGGTGAGCAAAGCACCGTCCCCACACGCTGCTCCCCGGGCGCCTGTCACGGTGCCCACTGCTCACCAAGGGTGACTGTTAAATACAGAGGACACATTTCACCCTGTCAGTCTCTTATTTATTCATATGGTTATTTAGTTCATTATGTCATATTTGTGTTTCATTTTGTAGATTTTAGTTTCATAGAGTAGGGCACAAAATCAGGTGGCAGCAATGCCACCATTCATATGACTGCTGGTGTAATGTAACCCGTCACAATTCATTTGCTTAGTGATTTAATACTAAAGGAGTCCGGATTTGATGTGTCAACACGAATGTCAATTTTGACCTAATGTCCCAGAAGGCATTCCATAGCCAGGGAAAATTCTCCAAGATCCCACTCACCATGTATTTTATTAAATCACCTTTGAACTCCAGTACTAATGACAAGTCATGTGACAGTAAGACTGATGTGACCAGCAGTGACAATGCACAGAAGACTGAATTAGAAGACTTGATGGACCTGTTCTGACAACTGTGAAATTGTACCAGTTTAATATTACCTGTACTGTGGTAGAATTATATCTGAACTTTTTAACCTGTTCAACCTTTTTATTCTAAACCACACCGCTCCTGAAATTACTCCAGAGTGCAGGAATCGGTGTCAACTGGGTCAGAGAAAAATGAAAAAGCATCAAATTAGTGCACTTTTACAGTGATTTGACAAACTAAGAGAGGCTGTAGAAGCAATAATCCTCAAGTAACCCATAGTACTACATCCTAATAATAAACCTGCATCAAACTATTTGCTATGCAAGAGAACAGGAAGCATTAAGGAGAGAAGTTTCTGACCTGTCATTTTGGACACCATATGTGTCATTTGAGATATTCCCCATATACCTGGTACATATATGTTCCCCATTCAAAATTAATTGGCTGAACAAGAACTAAATTTATTCATTAGAAATCGAAAAATATAACTGCTGTATAAAAAAATAAACTATGTTCAATTCCGATAGTCAATGGAACAAATGAATTAAATATACAGTTTATGGCTGTTTTCACCCTATGGATGCAGCACTACTGTCCACCTCAACTTCTTCTGCTCTTCATCAGACGAAGATTCAACAGTCCTGCATCAGAATATGCAGCTTCTCCTTAGTCCTAAAAACTATTTTTTCTGCCACGCCATTGCAGATCTTTCAGAATATACAGAAACAGCGAAGACTTTTGCGGACATTCTCTAAACTGCTTCTGGTCCTGTAGAGTTTATGTGCGTAAAAACACATTTTAAAAATCGTCAGTCTTTCATTCTTGAGTATATAATATACAATTTAAATGAGTATTATTACTGTTTTTTAGAATTTTGGCCAGGCTAATATCATCGTTACATTTGTCGGTTTGCACGGGCTCCAGAAATAAAAGCACCAACTGGTGGAGAAAATCTAAATCCGATCTCTGCGTTAATTACTCTGTGTGTGAGTGACACTCGGCTGAGGTTCAGAGGGACGTGGGCTTAAGCAGGAGCTTCATTAAACCATCATGAGGGAGAAGATGTGCTGACATCTCCCTGAGGTCCCTCCTGCTCGGCTCGGATGACTTTGATACGGCATCTGGAAGCTTCTGGAAAGGTCACCCGGCACATTCTCTTCCGTTTTTATCTCCCACTTTGTTTCCTGTCGCCGTGTCGACCTGACATCTCTTACAGTGAGCAGCACAACCCCCCGAGCTTTTATCCATCTTCTGCTCTTCTCCATCTACCACACCCTTCCTGCCTGGTGCTTTGTGTGCAGCCACTAGAAAACGATGAAATCTCGACCTGCCACAGTCATGGGAGGATGTCTGGCTGTCCAGTTCCCGGGTGACTGGCCATCACGTAGATGTCCCGATTCCTCCCAAATACGTGGGATTGTTCATGTGAGACGGTTATTTTTGGGTTGTGAGATGGTTATTTTTGGGTTGTGTGGAGAGATGGTCCATCACAACCCACAATGTAATTATGTCATGTGTGTACACCAACCCTGGTCCTGTAGGGCACCAGTCATGCAAACGACAGCTCAAGACCTTCCTCTTTAAAGAATATTTAGATTAAATTGTAATTTTCTTGTTGTCGAACTTTGTGTACAGAATCTACAACAGAGTGAATTAAATAGATGTATTCATAGTTGGGGTCCTAGTGAACCGGAATTGATCTCTTCATCGATGGTAACTTGAAAGCACGTTGTAAGTCGCTCTGGATAAGGGCGTCTGCCAAATGCCGTAAATGTAAATGTAAATGCACAGCTTAGATCTTTCCATGTTCCACCACACCTCATTCTGGGTGATAGTACAGAGGTTGAACAAGGCGTGCTAACCGAAGGTAAACCCCTGCATCCCAGTTCTCGCCCTGGTTCAGTTGTCAGTTCATGCAGTCAAGGTGATTACTTCTGCATGAGCGGAGAACCTTCTTCACTCACTAATCTTCTTCTTAAATTTATTACGACTTGGGCTGAATGCACCCACTGCATCACTACGACTTCTGGGTGCCTGTGTGTGTGTTTTTTTTACTTTTAATGTTTCTTCAACTTTAACTTTACCTCGGGTCTGTGCTTCATCGATACTCGTTGAGATGAATTGGTTTTAAAATTGAGTTTCGATTTGCTGCAGTATCCCTATTATCAGTGGCGTCTTTTACAGGCCTTTCCTCCCACAAAAAGAGAGAACACGGGAACGTTCACAGCACCACAACATGCTGGAGGAACGTGCTGGTGGGCCGGAATGAGTTTTAAACGTTATCTTGGCCGGCGCACAGATTATTCGTAACTCTTTAACTATTAGCAATTAGCCATAGCCACATTAGCTGCTAGCGACTAGCGGCTACGGCTAATAACAAAACGTTAAGTGTTATTTATCCTGCCTGCCTGTTACTTCAACAGCATAACAGGGTTTCTAAAAAGTGGCCTCACAACTCAGTTTTACATCAGATAATCTGTTCATATTTTTACCACGTAAAGGGACTGTGCTGTGTGCACTTTCTTTTCACTTCCTGTTCTAAAAATATTGTTATTACGATCATTAATATTTATTGTATGGCGTTTGTGTTTCTATCATCATGACCTGCCTGGTGTCAAGTGGTCTCATCTTTTCATCCACGTCTCATCCAAGTTCACGTCCTCCAGCTTCGTGCTCCGATCTTCAGCCATCGAGGCATTTTTGGGGCGGTTTGGGATGCTTGCAACTTTAATTAAGTAGAAGAGAAGCTATTCCCTGCAGAAGGTCTGATATTACGTCTCCCCGTCTGCCAAGTAATGGTTTAAAAGTGATAAATTAATCAGTGAAATGTCTCTTAATGCCAAGTGGTCTATTGTGGGCTTGTTGGCTGTAGTAAACGCTGCGGTGGTCTGTACGAACGCCACATTTCCAGCGCAGCCCTGCATCGCTTTCTGAAAAAGAAATGGGGAAATAAATAAAGGATGTCCTGTGTAAATCCCCCCGGGCCCACGTCCAGCCAGCGGTCGGAAATGTTTTATTGATGCACTCGTCTCTGATACGATACGAATCGCTTAGGCCAGCGGCGCCGTCCACGCAGCCAGAGGAGCAGCAGTGGGAGGAGAGGGACAGGGAGGGTACAGGAGGATGGTGTGTAATTCAAGTATTCAAGTATTTCAAACACACCGAAAATAAATAAATACATAAATAAAAAAATTCCCCAGCATGTTCTGTTCCTGACAAGTTGGGCCTTATCAGGGCTCTCATAATCTATAGAAACCGAATGAGAATTGCTGGTGTCTTCCTCTTGTAAGTCGCTTTGGATAAGTAAAGTAAAGGATGGAGGCTCAGGGCCTGGTTTTACCTCTGGTATGAAAGTGACTGGGCTTAATGAACTGTACCTTTTCACAATAAACTGCAGTTCCGCTGATGTTCACACCGTTCATGGAGGCTGATGCCGAGTGTTGCTTCTCTTTCCTGACAGTCCGACAGTCGTGTCCCCCAGAGAAGTTTGACTGCGGGGGGAAGTGCGTATCATTGTCTTGGAGATGTGATGGCGAGAGGGACTGCGAGAATGGCGCCGACGAGGACGACTGTGCGGCAGGTGAGCCAATTGGAAGTTATCTACTTTACTCGTGGCTAAAGAACGTTCATTTCACTTTTTTGGTAGCCAGTCAATGAGGTCAGTCTCCTGAGCTGGTCATCACTACAGCCTGTGGGATGCGTGCTAAACCCTTTCATGCTGCAGTGTCCTCTGTCTGACGGTAAAAACCTGAACCGTTTATGTCCGGGTTGACTGAGGTCATTGATGATCTTCCCCGGCTTTTTTCTCCCATGAACTGCCATGCATGGAGCACATGAGTGGCAAACAATAAACCCGACTGATTGCCCAGGCAATGCATTTAGAAATTTTGCATAAATGTATTTGATTGACTGGCGCTTGTTCAGAACTTTTTTTTTTGCTTTCTGCTGCAGTACAAAGCGAAAGACCCCAAATTCAGCCACTGCATGTGAGTTGGAAGCGCCTCCGTTGACGAGGTTACGACTTGAGTCTCTTTCCCACAGCAAGCTTTAGGATTAAGCATTAATTCTTTGCTAAATGTGTGTGTGTGTTTTTTTTATTCTTGATTGGCAGCCCTAGCTTGTATCTATGTCTGTGCATCTGCCATACATTGAACCACAGGTGATAGATTCACAATTTCCGTTACGCCTTATTAAATCCTCACTCTGCGGCAGACAAGTATCAGGTACATCACACAGGATTGTCAGAGAGGAATCTTCTGGAGGTTGATATCCCGCCAGTCTGCAAAATACACTGATATAATCAGGTGTGAAAGGAGTCAGTCCTGCTCATCAGTACTGAGGGGTTTCAACAAGAGTTTAGTATGATGTAACAGTCCACAACATTATTTAATATGGTCACCATCTGGGCTGGCCACCTAATTTGGTTTGAAGAAAACAATCTATTTGTATCTCGCTTATTTTTAAATTTCACGTTTATGTTCTAGCCTATTTCATCATGGCCATCACAGTTCTTTATAACGTCTCTACTGAGTGGGCTCTTGTAATCCCAGGTCCAGTTTGGCCATTGTGAATGCTGGTCAACTGATGGTGCAAGAGGTGATTGTAATTTCAGCTTTAATGCCGTTTGAACCAATCACAGGAAGTGTAGACAGCTCAGACAGTCGGATCTGGAATTTGTCCCCTTATGACATCATAAGGGGAAAGGTTGCCTCCCGTTTCTCATGCTTTTTCCGGCCAGAGAATTTCCCACCCCTCCCCTAAAACATGATCTCCTCTGACCGTCATGGCTTCCAAACATGTGAAGCGCTGCAGTTGCTCTGTGATTAAATGTAAAAATGAGCACAATTTTTTTTTTTTTTGTTCTGTCACACGAGACTCTGAAGATCCAGCGGGTTCATTTTATGCAGAAATGACTTCCTGTCTGCGCCAAACATGGTGGATGGTGTTGATGACGTCATTTCCACGAATGTCCCCTCAACTTCTATTGGCCGCTCTCCTCCTGGCCCCGCCCTCTCTCCTCCTCATTAGCATTTAAAGCTACAGACGGTGCGTCCTGGGAAATCTCATAGTGGGACTGGATCTGTAATTCTGCACAAAGGCTGGATTTTGGAAAGAGACATCAGATACAGAATTAGGGGACAAATATGACTGATATAAAAACAAAAAAAAAATCATGTCATGGGAACTAATTGCAGTCTTCTATATAAAAGCTTTTCCATCACATGGCTTTTACCACGTTTGTGATTTTGGCCCAATGAATGCAACCCAAACCAGTTGGAAAATGGACTATCATCTTCTGCCATTGGTTCGGTTCAGGAACTGGACCATCCTAAAAGTATATATGGTACAAAAGATGATACAAGATGATACAAAAAATGCTAGTTCATTCCAATTTTTACCCCTGGGTGCAATTTACCGCACATCAAAGGTCCACCACACTGTTAAACCTCTTCATTCCGCCGGAACCTGCGGCCTACCAGAGAGTCCCTGCCTGTTCTTTTTCTTCCAATCAGGTGCCTCGGCATTCCCCGCCGTGTCTCCAGCTGGCCTACTTACAGCGAGGTGTGCAAAATCGCTCTTCCCGCCGCCTCTCCTGCTTAAATCTACAGGGGGTGGTGGGTTCATTTGGACACGTATCTCCAAGACAAATCGAAAAAGCGAAGTAAAGCGTGTTGGTCGTCGTGTTTTATTCCGTGTTTCTGAGTTAATCGCGCTCTTCGGTAAGACTTCAGACATGTTTACAGCGGCCCATCCAGCTGAGTCAAACACTTTGAAGTGTTCGCGAGAGAATCGCTATTTTGCCCGCATTAGCATACAGCAATCAGCTTCTGCTCAGCTATTCCCGCTCGAATTATTTCAATGGCTTTAGAACGCGCTCAATACTCGTCTCGCACCCCCAGGAGACTCTGGACGCTGAAGACGGGTGATGAAACTGGTCACTGGCGTCTGTCCCGCGTGGTCCTGAGGTCACGACCTCATAACTAATGACATAGTTCAGGCTTGCTATTATAAAGTTTAGCCACTTTCTTCCTTATCAGGGAGTTGTGGCATTAATGTTACATTATTTAAAAGTTATTTCTAACTCGTGTATATATATACATTAATAAAGTAAAGCAGCGGTTGTTGGCTGCGCCAACTCTAATCTACTCAAATTTGCTCCGGACTGTTCCGCTCAGTCACGCTGCTTCATTAAAATTCTATCCATGCTCACTCATTCAAAAGAGGGAGAAATTATTGGCAACTGTGACCATAAATCAACGACTCGTATCGTAATGGTCTGTATTTTTTATTCCAACTCGAACCTTTACTCACTGAAACATTGTTCTTGATCTACACTACTATCTTCGATGTTTGATGATAATGTTAATACAAAGTGTGTATTAATATATAATATGCATATTAGTGACCAGGTCAGGGTGGCCGAGCGGTCTAAGGCGCTGCGTTCAGGTCGCAGTCTCTCCTGGAGGCGTGGGTTCGAATCCCACTTCTGACAGAAAATCCTCTTTGGGGCAGTGGTGGCCTAGCGGTTAAGGAAGCGACCCCGTAATCAGAAGGTTGCCGGTTCGAATCCCGATCCGCCAAGGTGCCACTGAGCAAAGCACCGTCCTCACACACTGCTCCCCGGGCGCCTGTCATGGCCGCCCACTGCTCACTCAGGGTGATGGGTTAAATGCAGAGGACAAATTTCACTGTGTGCACCGTGTGCTGTGCTGCTGTGTATCACATGTGACAATCACTTTACTTTATTAATACACAGCAGACTCGTAACCAAAGGGTTGGAGGTTCAAATCCCGTCCCACACATGGCTGCCCACTGCTCGGTAAGGGTGATGGTTAAATACAGAGGACACATTTCACCGTGTCACCGTCATTCATAATGAAAAAAAATGTACTTTCGCTTGTGTGATCTGTTTGATATCTCCTTTGTGAACCCCATCAATGAATTCCCTTGGTCTTTGAAGAGTGACAGTTTTAGTTCAAGTTCTAGTTTATTTATAGAGCACCTCTAAGCAACCAGTTGACCAGGGCGCTGCACAAGGTACATCGTGCTAAGAACGAATGCATGAAACATTAAAACATAAAAACCACAGACATAAAACAACAGAAGTTGTAAAACGACTAATTGACGTCGCTCCTTATCCAGTTCTAATGAAGGAAGTAAGACGTTGTTTTAAAAGGCTCCAGGGTGGGAGCAGATTTAACATGCCAGGGAAGGATGTGTCCTGTCCTAGGGGTGGTCGATGAACTCGATCCTAAATTTCACTGCTAACTACTGAGAGGCCGGAATCAGGGAAATGTGTTACGTGTTAAGGACCTACCAACGTGAGGTAATAAATGCATGGATTTCCCGGTTTTGGATATAGTCCTTAATTAATAAAATTAGTTTTTATGACCGAGCTCTCTTGTTCACTATCAAGGGCCACACCAAGATTTTGATATTTTGGGACAAGGGATGCTGCATGATCCTCAGCCTTATTTTGCCTTGATAAATGCATGTTCTGATGTTAATTTCACGTCCTACGTTACTGTTTTTAGCATCTAGCCACCAATTTCTGGAACATTACTGGTACATTACAGGGGTGGTAGTAGCCCAGAGTGTGAGTGTCTCCAGGGGAACTGTCCCTGTCACTCCGGACTGTAAGGCGCTTATATTTAAACTTCTCTTGCCGTTCGTCATTTCTTCCAGTCTCGGTTTAGCAGGTCACCCGGAGGATGGAATAGGATCGATTAGGCCAGTCACGGGAACCCTGGTGATTTGGGCCTGGTCACGGAACCACGTGAGAAATCTACAGTATCCAGCAGGAGAAATATCTTCTCATGCTTCACGGCCCTCACCCTCCTAATCAGCAGCTTATGCGGGAAACGTGTGCTTTTAATAAAGTCAGGTGTGTTCGGCGCGTGATGAATTATGCATGGGAAGCTTCCTGCCGGAGCCCGGGCGCCACAGGTCGGTAATCGGCCATAATCGGCTCTGCCGGGGGGCGGTGGAGCGAACAGGCCGTGACCAGGCGGGTAGAGAAGAAGTCCCGCATGGATGTAGGGACGTTTTTATGATCGGTATACCGAGTGAACCTCCGTACCAGGCTGCATACTCAGTCCCAATTCCGGCCCGGCTCACACCGCCAGGGTTCAGCACACAGTAGAAACGGACGCTTTTTTAACACACTGAACACTATGAAGTATGTAGCAGGCGGAATATGAATTTAATACACAGAATATGCCAGCTGGGTCAAAAAAAGCCTGAAGAAAGGTAGTTCCCAAGAGAACCCAAACCTCTAACTGCGATCTAGAACTCGTGTTGATATTTTTAGTGACTTTTAAGCAAAAGAAAGAAAAAAATACAATGCACACAATATAAAAAAGATCTCACTAAGTAAATGAATCCATACAAAGATCGGGTAACGTTGCAGTAGAGTATTATAGGAAAACAGGCAATTTAGTCATAATCGAAGAACAGTAATGATAATAACGTGTGCAATTCTAAACCCAACAACCTTTGCACATATTAATAACCCCGTCCTCATGCCAGATCGATTCATTAAAAACAACAAGACGACAATATTGTTTCTGGAACTTTACTGGGGAATACTAATAATAAAAAAAAGCACACAGATGACAAATCCAATGGTTAAACATGGCTTTAATTTTTTTTTTTTTTTAATGATCGGAACCTTCAAGGAATTTGTTCAAAATAAGGGCTGAGACTGCGTCACGTTTTATTGATATTTTGTGCGGTATTAGGCCTGTTTTCTACACGTTTCTAAAGGATCATGTAAAAGCACGTACGCCTGGTGCTGCACGCCGATGAATCAGGACCGGCCTGTCGGACACGCCCCCCTCCGAGGGACCGCATCGCCAGCGGCTCCGTCCAGACCAGTCAGCTCTCTTCTCGTCAGGCCTGTCTTTACCGTGGATAAATACTGAGAGAGCCGCTGCTGCTCGGTTCCCCGTCTCTGGGCACGCTGGATGAATATAGTGCTGCCAAGGATCAGTAATGCAGGAAAGTGCTCGTTTTTTCGGGCTAGAGCTCATCTGGGTTAATCTGTCTCCCCAGGTCCTGCTGTAGCTTTAATTTTTCATGGTGTGAAGGTGGTTAAAGCTCCGTCTCTAGTCCTCGTCTTCTCAGAGCCTCAGCAGATCCAGGCTCGCGTGGTGTAAATCCAGGGTCAGATATAACTGACGCGACCTCCTGACCCCTGCTCCGGGCCTCTCCATTCGGAATACAGATTCTTACAGAGACGCCCTTGAAGGCATCTGTTGGGGTCTTTCAGAGGGCTGTCTCAGTCTTTCTCTCAGTCTTTCTGGCAGCCGATAGACGAGACAAATATTATATTTGCGTGTATATTTTTCACCTTGTTTTGAACCACAACATTTATTTCTTATGAAGCCCAAAAGTGTGAAGAGCACCGAGGTGGAAGAAATCTGCACTGGTAGCTTGGAAGCGCTTCCCTGAGAGATCAGTCCATTGTTGGGGTGGCTGAGGTCCAAGTGAAGGACCTCACTTTCAGTCACCTCTGGTCTCAATCCCCCCACAAATCCTTGCACAAACCTTTAACTCTTTTTACCTTGCACAATTTTTTTTATATACTTTATACTTTCACTTCACTCATTTACACATATTTTATGTTTTAGGTTAAAGACATAAAAGTGTAATATTTGCATATTGGTACACTGTATATGCTATTTCAGATTGGAGCTCCCTGTGGGATTGAGTGGAATAAGATGTGTGTTATGTGGTATAATATTGTTATTTTGTGGCCTGACCTCTGACCTTGGCCGGGACACTGAACTCAGTAGAAGTGCTTCATCCCTTCTGTGACCTGTGGGGAGAGACGGCCATTGTTTAACCGGGGGTCAGGTCACCGCTGTCCCATGTTTTCCTCCTCGGGGGCGGAGCTGATGTGACAGTGACTCTGTGGGGGGATTATAGTGAAAAACTCTGGTCCTTCAACCTCCCTCATCTGTGTGTGTGTGTGTGTGTGTGTGTGTGTGGTCATTTCCAGATGCCCGTGCCTGCCCCGCCGAGGAGTTTCAGTGCCGTAACCGCCGCTGCCTGGCCCTGGCGTATGTGTGTGATGGCGACGATGACTGTGGTGACGGCAGTGACGAGGGGAAATGTGCCCCGCCCACCTGCAGCCCTCACGAGTTCCGCTGCAACAGCTCGGAGTGCGTCCCCCAGCCCTGGAGCTGCGACGGTGACCCCGACTGCTCCGACGGCTCCGACGAGTGGCCCGAGAGGTGTGGGGGGGCCACGGGGGGGACACGCCCACCGGCCCCGCCCGCACGACGACTGCCTTGCTCCGCCTCCGAGTTCCGCTGCAGCAGCGGGGAGTGTGTGCGTCTCTCCTGGAGGTGTGATGGGGACCCCGACTGCAAGGACAAGTCTGACGAGGCCGACTGCCGTGAGTCCATAAAGTCCATTATTCCTCACCAACTTGTGTTCATCAGAATTACCTGGGGTGCGTGTGTGTGTGTGTGTGTGTGTGTGTGTGTGTGTGGCTTCGCTTACATGTGTATTTTTTCTAGAACTCTCTTAGGATTTGCTGCATTAAACACAAACACACACTCGACCTTAGGCCATGGGCCTCTGGTTTTAATTATGATGTAGTTCTTATCACCACACAGAATCTCACACGTTCTATCGCACTCTCACACGCGTACACACACACACACACACACACACACATATACACACACACTGAGCTAGAAGGGAGGATATCGATCATGCTCTCCACAAGACGTGTGAAATTTTGATCATTTGTAATATATTTTTCTCCTGAGCAGTTCACAGGAAAACTCCAACCCTGTCATGATAACAAAAATAAATTAAAAAGTACATTTTACTATAGTAAACAGTAAAAAGTTGAACAGTAATTTTTTCAATTTGTAAACAGATTTTCAGAAATATTTTAGTGGACTGATGGTGTAAAATCACACATTTCATCATGATACAACACAATATTGATTCCTTAAGTCAACGGTTTGGTTGGTTTCAATACAATTTTCCATAATACGATTGAATGCTGGGGATAGTAGTCCATACGCTGAAATTTCACACAATCATATTTCAGTTAATTAAAAAAAGTGAAGTGATTGTGAAACACCACAGCGCAGCACATGGTGACACGGTGAACCTCTGTATTTAACCATCACCCTTGGTGACAGTGGGCACCATGACAGGCGCCCGGGGAGCAGCGTGTGGGGACGGGACCTTCATCAAGGGGACCTCAGTGGCCTCTCGGTGGATCGGGATTCGAACCGGCAACCTTCTGATTACAAAAACATGGTGACAATTTTTTACTGTGCATTCAAGATATGAATAAAATGTTGAGCTCATCGCAGTCCAGATGCTCCCAACCTGGCGGCATCAGACAAAAAAGAAATGTAGTTAAAATTCGATATTGGTTAAAAATGGGAAAATGTATATTGTTATCTTATTTTTTGCCGTATCACCCGGCATACCAGATCGTTTGCTATACAAATGGACGGATTGTTGTACCACTAGTTCACGTCCCCCCTCTGGATATCAGTACGAGATTCGCTGCTTCTCAGTGGGAAGAGGTCGATTAGAGCATCTCTGAGGGTCCAGCTGTGATGCCCACTCGCGACTGAAGGTTGCTTAGCAACAACTTTGAGTGTGTGTGTGTGTGTGCGTGTGTGCGCGTGTCCTTGGGAATTAACAACCCTTAAATGATGCTGAGCTCAGCAGTAAAGGTGTGTGGGTGCACGTCTGTGATGGAGGAAGATGAAATTGGTGAAGATGGCCTGTTTAGTGGTGAGGTGAGATCGCGCCCAGCACCGCGCCCATCACCGCGCCACTCCACTGTGCACGCGTGTGTATGCGTAGGTGTATATATGTAATACGGTTACATGCTCAGACTCAGACGTCTGCTTTCGCCGTGATGGGTTTTTTCCAACCAGATGAGCAATTTTAGTCATTGATCTTCTCTGTTTAAGTAAAAGTGATTGTTTTTGTAATTGTGATTCACAGCAAGCACAGTACATGACACAGCATATTTTTAATAAAATCAGAACACCATATATATATATGTGTGTGTGTGTGTGTGTGTGTGTGTGTGTGTGTACATTTACATTTACGGCATTTGGCAGACGCCCTTATCCAGAGCGACTTACGACGTGCTTTCAAGTTTCCATCGATGTGTATGTATGTATGCGTATATACACTACATAAAGAAATACAAATTTTGACATCATTTGTGTGTGTGTGTATATAAAGTAAATAAAGAAATAAATTGTTTGACAACATTAGTGTGTATGTGTGTGTATATAAAGTAAATAAAGAAATACAAATTTTGACAAGGTTAGTGTGTGTGTGTGTGTGTGTGTGTGTGTGTGTTGCAGCTGTTCTCACCTGTCGGCCAGATGAGTTCCAGTGTGGTGACGGCTCCTGTATCCACGGCACCAAACAGTGCGATAAAGCGCACGACTGCCCTGACCGCAGCGATGAGGCCGGTTGTGTGAATGGTGAGTGTGTGCAGCAGTAAAGAATCTGTAGTTTTTATATTTCATTTGCTTTTCATTGCCTAAAATGTTTAATACTTTTTAAAATAAACACATTTCAACAAATATATATATCAGAAAAAGCATCCAGATGTTTTCCTAATATTAATATTGCTCACTTTAACTGTGATACTACCGTTTTATAGCCAATAAAAATGTGTACAAAAGGGCACCTGCAGTAATTTGCGGTTATTGGAAGGATTGTCACGTCAAATCATTCGCAGAACTTCCTAGTTTATCTCCTTTCCAGAAACTGACTGCTTGTGGTGGTAATTGGACATCAGAATGCTCTCGGCTGCTGAAACGGTTCTAATGGGCGTGTCTCTCTACACAGCCACCAGGTGTGAGGGTCCGCAGAGGTTCCTGTGCAGGAACGGCGAGTGCATCGACAGCAGCAAGGCCTGCGACGGCGTCAAGGACTGCAAGGACCGCTCAGATGAGCCCAAGAAGGAGTGCGGTAAGACAATCGCGTCCCAAATCCAGGGCCCTTTCCTTCGCGTCCCTCGACTGGTCTGATGGACGAGAGTGTCAGTACCCGATGAGACCCGTCTGCACTCCTACTGTACTACTGCTGTCTCTGTCATTAGTTAAAAATAATTTAACACTGCCCCCCCAAACCATATAAGCTTAATTTGAAGTAGATCCGGTGACAGAAACTGGTTTCAAATGACTTGAATTCTGTCCAACCATGATGCTCGGTGTCCTTCTCAAGATCCGCAACCATCGCAGCAGACAGAACTCTTAATTATTCATTTCATTAAGCCATAATGCTGGAGAGAATGTGCTGAACTGCGGGATATGACTTGACAGCTGCATGGAGTGTATGGTTGTTGCAGAATTTTTAAAAAAGTTTAAAGTGAAGTGATCGTCTTTGCGAAACACAGCAGCACAGCACACGGTGACACGGTGAAATGTGTCGTCTGTATTTAACCGTCACCCTTGGTGACTGTGGGAACCATGACAGGCGCCCGGATCGGGATTCGAAACCGCTAGGCCACCACTGCCCCTAAATGTGGTCATCTGGTCACGTGACCTCGCGACCATATATGTATAATGTATGGTATAATTAACCATCAGTGTGTTCTGGAGGTGCCACGCGCTCCACAACCGCGGAGTCCGGCTCCGCAGCTCAGCCGCGTGTTAATCGAGTGTCTGTTGAAGAGAGGGCAGCGTGTGTGTGTGTGTGTGTGTGTTTGAAGATGAAATCACTCTCCTCCGGAGGATGTAATCTGCTCTGACATACGGTGGACTCCAGGCACCGCAGCGCTTGGCCTAATTGTTCATTTCCATCTCTGTGGTCACAGTGCCAACACCTTTTAATGAGAGCGTTAGAGAGTTCACCTGGGAAGTGTGTGTGTGTGTGTGTGTGTGTGTGTGTGTGTGTGTGTGTGTGTGATGAAGGCAGACCTGGTTTCCTGTTTTTTAGCAGACACGGTGCACGGTCTGTCTGATAGGGCTGCACAATTATGGATAAAATAATCACGATTATTCTTAGCAGTATTGTTATTTTAGGTGAAACACATTTTTATTGCACTGTCTATTCTAACCAAACCATTAATGAAGAAGGCTATCAGTTCAAAATGAAACCTTAAATAAAAAATAACTCATGAATATTAATACAAAGTTTACCCAAGACAAAGTGCAGAGTACAATGATAATGGCCAAACAGTGGGGGGAAAGGCACAAGGACCAGGAACCTAATGATAATCGATCATGATTGTAATTAGATGAATTGTGATTATTTTTATCAATATTGTTGATAATATCACAATGGTTTTAGGTATAAATAGATATATTTAATATGAAAAATGATTATTTGGAAGGGATTATTAGGGCAGGTCCGTACACAGAGGCATTTTTTAATGATTTGTCAGAAACTGCAGACAACGAACTAACAATATATGCAGGTTTCAGAGCAGAAGCCAGAAGCTCTGGTCCATAACACGAATAACTGTCGTACACAACATTTCATAACACACAAGATAATTTTTGCTCGTACCATCACAGAGGCTTGTTTGAATGAGCTTTGGCAACAGCCTATACTTTTGTTGGCCCCCTGGTGCTTGGCTGACTATCGGTTGAGAACGCGCTGGATCTGATATGCAGCAGAGCAGCTATTCAAATGTTAATGTCACCGACGATCATTAAATTCGATTGACTATGCAGCCCTACGGTCAGACAGTGGAGAGGAAGTGAGGGTCTGAGCCGCTGCAGGTCTTTTGAAATATTTTTCCCTGCTGCACTGGAGGTATTTTACTTTTAGGAGAATATTTTGTCATGCTATAAATTCAACAAATGTTCATAATAAGTATTGAAGAATCCAGTTATAATGATAAGTAATTGCAGCAGTTTTCAAATATTTAAAACTGGCAACAGTTTTGTTTCTACCTTGCCACAAAAAGTCAAGTATCTGGCAACACTGCTTTCTCTGAACCTGGTCCTGCCACGTATTGACAGGAGGGGGTTTGAATCATCCAGAAATCCAGAATGAGAAAGTAGGGTGTGTGTGAGCTGTCAATCATGCTTACAGGCTCCTCCCCTTTTGAAACTTTTTTTATAGACACATATTTAAAGTTGATATCATGACTTGGTCTTTTTAAATGTGTGTTGGTGCCACTGGGGGCAGTGGTGGACTAGCGGTTAAGGAAGCGGCCCCGTAATCAGAAGGTTGCCGGTTCGAATCCCGGCCCGCCAAGGTACCACTGAGGTTCCACTGAGCAAAGCACCGTCCCCACACACTGCTCCCCGGGCGCCTGTCATGGCTGCCCACTGCTCACTCAGGGTGATGGTTAAATGCAGAGGACAAATTTCACTGTGTGTGGGGACGGTGCTTTGCTCAGTGGCACCGTGACAGATTGGGATTCGAACCGGCAAACTTCTGATTACGGCAACCTTCCTTAACCACTAGGCCACCACTGCTCCATGTGTCACATGTATCACATGTGACAATCACTTCACTTAAAAAAAAACTCTTAAAAAAGATAAGGTTGTGTGTGCACATATGTGTACTTAAGAAGTAATCCTTAAACAGAGAAAATACTTGACCTTTGACATCTTGACATCTGTTTTTAGGACTTAATGAGTGCCAGATCAACAATGGCGGCTGCTCCCATATTTGTCAGGACCGGCCCATAGGATATGAGTGTCAGTGTCCTAAGGGCTACAAGCTTCTGGATAAGAGGACGTGTGGAGGTGAGTGGCTCTAATGTGTTCACACACACACACACACACACACACACACACACATACACTAAAACAATTCTTCTCCCTCGTCTAAGACATTGACGAGTGCGAAAACCCAGATGCCTGCAGTCAGATCTGCGTCAATCTCAAAGGTGACTTCAAATGCGAGTGTCACGCAGGATATGAAATGGACCCAGTGAGTAAAACCTGCAAAGCTGAAGGTGAGTGACCTTCATGCAAATAAGGATTCGGGTTAAATGAGTGAGATAATATGCACATTTCGCTATGTATTAAATTAGATATTGCGTCTGGAGCAAATGAACATTTTTGCTGTGTGTGTCTGGGTACTACAGTCCTGTTCTGGGTTCTGCTCTGGCAGACATATAAAAACATATTAAAAAAGTAGAATTAAAATAACAGCATCAAACAGAAATAACGGTCTTCATGAATTTTAAACAGCCGGGTCATTAATTACACCACTGTGTGTCCTGACCGGGTTCTGCAGGGGCCGAAAGACTTTAAAGTGGACCTGGGTGAACAGGAGACCAAGAAGGTCCGTTAACCACATTTTTGCCCTCGTTCGTGTAGGAAAGAGTCCGTACCTGATGTTCACCAACCGACACGAGATCCGCCGGATCGACCTTGTGAAGCGGGACTACACCCAGGTGGTTCCGACGCTGAAGAACGCGGTGGCCATCGACGTAAACGTGGCCTCCAACAGAATGTTCTGGTGCGATCGCTTCCACCGGAAGATCTACAGGTACCTGCGTGTATTTCAGCACGTAGGACGTTGTATGGAGCTGTCACTTCGCTCTTTTATTTCTACTTCTCCATTCCGCCCGCTGTCCCCCCAGGAGGGACACGGAGAAAAGTCGGTGCGGGCATTCAGCAGGCTGAAAACCCTGATAACACAGATCACGCTGACATTATCACAAGAAAAGAACTTTATTTTAAAGAATGGCGGTTTAATATGGTAACAAATAATAAGTCACATTTTATATCATTGTTTAGTAGTGATAGGACAGTATATCAGTGTGTGGATGTATTTAGTATAATTTTTAAAAACATTCTTTTTGTCTACATCTCATTTCTCAGCTGTGTGATATTGTGAACTTAAAATCGTGAATTGTTGAGTGTATTATTTCATACTTATCTATGTATTGTTTTATATTTCATGTCACTATTCCTCCACGCCTTCAGCTCTTTCATCCATGAGGCGAGTGACCCATCGCGTCACGTGACCCTGGTGAGCTCCGCCCTACACACTCCTGAAGGCCTCGCCCTGGACTGGGTTCACAACAACCTGTACTGGACCGATGCAGGAGACAGATCCATCTCCGTGGCAACAGCCGACGGCAGCAAGCGCAAGGTCTTGATTGACAGCGACCTCAGCGAACCCCGCGCTATCGCTGTGGATCCCGGCCAAGGGTGAGGGAGAGCTGCACAGAGCAGTTCCTGAACTTCAGAAATCAGATGATTAAACTGAATAAATTCATACACAAGCTGGCAAAATGCTGTTTGATTTTTGTGTTTATTTAATTTGTATTTATTATTATTAGAGTTATGCACTCATTATCAATCCTGACTAGACTAAATCTCGCTATAATATTAAAACTTGTACAGAATTAGTTATCTTTATTATCTTTGTTCTTATCTCCTGTTGTCGCAGCTTCATGTACTGGTCAGACTGGGGCTCCCGAGCAAAGATCGAGAAGGCCGGGATGAAAGGGGTGGACCGGCAGGTTCTGGTGTCGGAGGGGATCGAGTGGCCCAACGGGATCACGCTGGGTGCGTAGGAAATAGTGAGTAATTGTGCAGGAAGTAATTGTGAGCAATTGTAAGTGCGCTTGTGTGTGTGTGTGCAGATCTCCTCAGCAGGCGGCTGTACTGGGTCGACTCTAAGCTGCACCTCATCTGTAGTGTGGGCCTGAGTGGGACCAAGACGCGCGTGGTCCTCACCTCCACAGAGAGACTGGGTCACCCGTACGCCCTCGCCGTGTTCGAGGTGAGCCTGGATCAAGATTCAGGATCTATTCCTCACCTCAGAAGAACAGAGGAAAACGGAATTACATGAGGAGAGAGGAGGAGAAGGAACTCCAGACTATTCTCCAGTAGGGAGTTCAGTGTGGGAACCGAAGAAAAACCCCTCAGCAACATACTACACAACATAAAGAAAAGTTGTGAAAAGGGGAGGTAGACGAGCATCCGCAGCCACGTCTCAAGCAGCCACGTCTCAGAGAGCGATGGCCTGACCTCCAGGGGAGGTGTCCGAGGCCGCTGCTGATTCGGGGAGCCAATTGCAGTCTCTGGTCTGCCCCATTAAACTTTCCACGCAAACCCGCGAGTTGTCCGGTTTGCGATCAATTGTCACAGTCTGAGTGGCCACAGCTCCGCCCACTCCACCAATCCATCCAGCCAACCCGGTGGGGTTTTGAGCGGTTATCACCATTTCCTTCAAACCCGATCAGCAAAAGTCCTGTAATCATGGCTCCGAATAGGTAGATGTCTTCGATGTCCTCCGCGGAAAGAGCAGCCAGGCACACGTACGTTCCGGCAGGTCACGCGGGTTCCCCTGCACCTTGAAAGCGGCGAGAGAGCAGTTGATCGGAGAGCAGGGCTGGGAGAGTCAGTAGACGAGACCAGAGAAGCTAAGCGGGAAAGCAGTGCGTGGGACCTTGACCAAGGGGACCTCAGTGGCACCTTGGCGATTCGATCCCGCAACCTTCCGATTATGGTTCCGCGTCCTTACCTGCTGGGCCACCACTTTTATATGGTTTTATTATTATCACGTACCTTTTTCCCCATGTCTCAGGACCGGGTCTACTGGACGGACCGAGAGAAGGAGGCCGTGTTCGGCGCCAACCGCCTGACCGGACAGGAAGTGACGGCGTTGGCGGAGAACCTGAATGATCCACATGATATCGTGGTGGTTCACGAGCTTCGACAGCCTAGAGGTGTGTGTTGCTGTCTGTGTGTAGTTGTGAGGAGTGGTAGTAGCCTAGTGGGTAACACACTCGCCTATGAACCAGAGACCCGGGTTCAAACCCCACTTACTACCATTGTGTCCCTGAGCAAGACACTTAACCCTAAGTTGCTCCAGGGAGACTGTCCCTGTAACTACTGATTGTAAGTCGCTCTGGATAAGAGCGTCTGATAAATGCTGTAAATGTAAATGTAAATGTTGTGTGTGTTTATTGCCAATTTTGCATAAGCAGCAGGACAAACTAACATTTCTAGTGTAAATCGGCCAATCAGGGGCATTAAAATCCTGGAATTTGTAAATTGCAGCACCTCCACAGCAGCCATGTAAACTACAGCTGTATTTATTATTGCCTCTGAACTTCTATAATAATATCATATGGCATTCGGTCGCTCCGTCGCGATGAACACAGTGACAGTTCTCGTTGCTCTCGCAGGTACAGACAGCTGCAACATCGGCGGCGTGGAAAATGGCGGCTGTGACTTCCTGTGCCTGAGAGCGCCACAGATCACAGAGCACTCACCCAAATACACCTGCGCCTGCCCTGGTGGCCAGCAGCTGGACTCGGACATGCGCCACTGTGTCCCCGGTAAGAGCAGCGCCTGCTGTCGGCCACACGCACGGAGGGGGACTCGTGCATCTCAGAACAAAAAACCTTCAACCGTTACCGTTAAAAAAAGATAAATTAACTCATCAGTTACGTCATAAAGGTCTCCTATTATGAAATAGTTTTTCTTTCGTATCGGTCTTGTTGGTCCCCTAATTCTGTATCTGAAGTCTCTTGGTGCAGAATTACAGCCACTTTGGTCCAGTCCCACAATGAGATGTCCCAGGATGCACCTTTTCACCGTCTGTAGCTTTAAATGCTAATGAGGAGGAGAGAGGGCTGGACAAGGAGGAGAGCGGCCTATAGAAGATGAGGGAACATTCGCAGAAATGATGTCATCAACACCATCCACCAACCACAATGTTTGGTACAGACAGGACGTCGTGTTGCGTTTTCCCAGAATAAGTAAAATGAATTCCCACTGGAGTCTCACATGACTAAAAAATACATTCGTGCTCATTTTTACATCCAATCAGCGAGCAACTGCAACGCTTCACACGTTTGGAAGCCATGACACTCGGTGGAGATCATGTTTTAGGGGATCAGAGTGGAAAAAGCATGAGAAACGGGAGGTAACCTTTCCCCTTATGATGTCATAAGGGGACAAATTCCAGATCCGACCGTCTGAGCTGCCGCTCTCTGAACGGTGAAGCAGAAGGACCAAAACTTGCTTTACACCGACCGCCATTTCTAGCCACCGCAGGACCATAGACAGACCAGGGGAACTTGTATTAATGTTCAATCATCTCACAAAGTCACATTTTCATAATAGGGGACCTTTTTTAAATTGTATGCTAGGGCGTGTCTGCTGTGCAGGGAGTGCAGTGTGTCACTCGCAACAACAGAACTACTTAATAAACCACAATAATCTTACAATTCTTTTCTGCAGCACATGACGTCACCCCCATACAAAGCTGCCACATGACGTGGCATTAACATTCTGGCCTGAGTCTTTGTCCCACACATGTCTCTGTAATAGGTCCACTGTATCATTCCATTGAACAGCATTAATTAAAAGGCCTGAGCTCAAATGAAGTGAGCCGGTAATTTGTCCCTGTGGGACTCACAGCTTTAAAATTCACATTTAACTTTTATAAGCCTGAGTCTGGTGGATGTGTTTAATCGGCTGCTTCATGTTAATCAGACATGTCGGATAATGGACTCTGTCTCCGTGTTCCACAGCCACCTTGCATGTTCCTATCAACACAACAGCAGTACAAGACATCTCGGTTGCGGTCGTCACAGAAACGGTCACCAAGGAAACCGGCGCGGCAGTGGCCGCTCCCAGAAGCCCCATGGCTGTGACCTCGCAGGGTACCACAGCATCAGAGGTCGCGGCGGGAGCATCAATCACGCCCGCACCGGGCAGCCACGGCGCTGTTAACCGACTCAGGCCCACCGCTGCCGACGCCGTCAGTCCAACCAACATCACAGGGACGGTCAGCACCAGCCTGGCCGAGATCAGCAACCTCTCTCACCACTGTGAGTGTGTGTGTGTGTGGTCTGTGGGGGTATTTATGGAGCTCCGTGATGTACAGTTATGCTTGCAGTGCTGCAGAGAAGCCCCGCCCGGCACATTAACGTTCGTTGCGCCGGTAACCAGGAGGGGATGCAGCGAGGAGAGCGGCTTTCACTTTTCTACTTATGTGGAATAATAACTGGCCAAATGTATGCGTGTGATTTCCTTCCCAGCTGGAAACGAGCTGTTCGTCCTCGGGAACAACCTGACCGTCGCGGTGCTGGGCGTGGTGATTCCCATCGGTACGTTGTGGCTCTCTGAGGGTCTGAGACCTTCCTGTCTTCACCACACTGCACCACAGATACCTGCAGGGCTCTTTATTGTGTTTATCCAGAATATCTATCTGTCTGTCTGTCTATATATATATATTCAGCATCTCGAACCCCTGACATTTCTTTAAATATTTTATTACATCTTTCCTCGGGACAACACTGAATATACGACATGTTGATATCATGTAATGCTTGTATAACAGTGTAAATTTACTGTCCCGTCAAAATAACTGAACACACAGCCATTAATATTATTTTATATTGTTCATATTAAAATGCTTTTTATGGTCAGTGTGCAGCTTGTATAACAGCGTAAATTTACTGTCCCGTCAAAATAACTGAACACACAGACATGAAAATTATTTTATATTTAGTTCATATTAAAAATGCTTTTTTATGGTCAGTGTGCAGCTTGTATAACAGCGTAAATTTACTGTCCCGTCAAAATAACTGAACACACAGCCATTAATATTATTTTATATTTAGTTCATATTAAACATGCTTTTTATGGTCAGTGATCCCTGCGTCCTGATTGGCTGATTGTTGCTCTCTTGCTGTGCGACCTTGTTAACGCTCCCCCCCCCCACGGCTGTGTGTTAAACACATGCAGTTCCTGTCGTTGTGACAGTGGTGTTCGGCCTGGCGTGCGCCGGTGTGTACCTGGCGTGGCGGAACTGGCGCAGCAACAGCACCAAGAGCATGAACTTCGACAACCCGGTGTACCGCAAGACCACCGGCGAGACCGAGGACGACGAGATCCACATCGGCCGCGCCGACGGCCTCACAGGGCACCACCACCCGCCCTACCCCGGGCCGGTGGTGGGCGTGGCCGCCGGGGGCGCAGGAGGCGGCACGTGTCCGCCATTCATCGCCCTGCCGCTGGGGGCCGGCCTGCCTGACCCCACCACTCACTGGTACACGGAGCAACCCACCGCCGCGGTCACCAAGTGATTCATTCTTGGACTGTTGGGTCGGGGGCAGAGGGGACGTTCTGGGGGTTTTTGCACAAGTATCCCTCTGTGGGCGGAGTCACAGCGGGACAGTTCTCACTCGGCTGCTGTGTTCAGTTCTGAATTCTGATTTTCCATCTGAATTCTGATATATCGGAGGGCACAAATACAAAATTTTCTGCCTCACGAATCCACAGTCCCATGTCTCAGGGAAATGGAACAGGACTGTGTGTGTGTGTGTGTGTATGTGTGTGTGAGAGCGAGAGAGAGAGAGAGAGAGAACCTTCTTCAAGTAGAGTATAAAACATTGCAGCACTGGGTGATGATGAGCTGTGATTGGCTGTGGAGAACCAAACTCATGGGGGGGCGGGGCTTCCACGACCTGGAAGTGTGTGACGAGTTATGTTGGGGTCATGTGACCTTGGTGTAGTCCTCCAGCATCTAACATTCGGGTCCCACTTTTTTTGCTTCTGAAATGAGTTTATATGGGTGTGTGTGTGTGTGTGTGTGTGTGTGTGTTAATGTAATCTCTGTGATGTAAATCTGTGACATGTTTTTGATCCTTTAATGTAGATAAGTTTTCCTAAGAAACCACATTTTTGATACAATGCTGTAAAAATCTGTACAGGTGCTGATCTGACTCTTATTTGTAAAAATATTTATGATATTTTTTTTGAGTCGTTATTTTGCTGTTCTTTCATTCACTTCAGTATGAAGTGAAAGTTTGAACTTGTCTGTTTGTTCATTTTGTGCCTTGTTTAAGTCTTGTGATGTCGGGGTTTGATTTTATTGTCATATTTTTATGTTTAAAAAATCTCAATTTCTCTCACATTTCTATGAAATGTAACAAAGTATCTGTCTATATATTTGCTTATAAAATGTATTTAAAAAGACAAATGTTGTATTGCTCTGATTGTGCCATGGAAAACACACACACCTACACACACATTCACACAAGTATCTACCATCCGACCTCTACAAACTTATACAAAATAGCAGCAGCACGACTGATCTTCAACCTTCCCAAGTTCTCCACACCGCCCCTCTGCTACGTTCCCTCCACCGGCTCCCAGTAGCTGCACGCATCAGGTTCTAAATACTGATCTGGCTACAAAGCCAAACATGGAGTAGCACCATCCTACCTCACAGCCCTTATTACACCTCGCACTGCACCTGGTATACTCCGAGCCTCCAGTACTGCTCGCCTGGTCCCTCCATCTCTGAAGGTAAAAGGAAGACGCTCATCTAGACTCTTCTCCGTCTTGGCCCCTCGGTGGTGGAATGAACTTCCAGCTCAGTCACTGAGCACCTTCACACGGCAGCTCAAGACCTTCCTCTTAGAGAAGATTTAGATGAACTTGTGACCTTCTTCTTGTCTGACTTCTGTATAGAAACTACAACAGAGTGAATAAAAATGTATTCATAGTTGGGGGTCCTAGTGAACCAGAACTGACCACTCATCCATGGTGACATGGAAGCACGTTGTTCGCTCTGGAAAGGGGTTTCTGCCAAATGCTGTAAAATGTTAATGTAAACAAGTACTGGTGAAAAATGTGGTTCTGGCCCTTTTCAATAATTGATATATTGATCAGTATAATCACACTTACAATATGACGTGTATGAGACCTGCATCTGTAAAAGAGTTAATATTACACATGGATTTGGCTGTTATTAACAGTTATTGGTTATTGATTAATGATGGTTCTTGCATGTTCCTCTCGCGCTGCTGAGTTCCACACTGATCAGCACGGTGCCAAGAGGGGTTCGATTTCAAAGTAGTACAAGACGGAGGAACGGGGGGGACCAAAGCCCAACATTCAGTGCTCAGAGTCCACAACAACACTGTGTATGTCAGTGTTAATGAGTGGGTATGTATGTGTATCTGTGTGTGTTTGTACAGATGTGTCTGTTTTCATGTTTGTGTAAGGGTGTCTGTTTGTGTGTGTGTGTTTGTATATGTGTGTGTATATGTGTCTACTTTTATGCGTGCGTTTGTTTGTATATGTGTTTGGTGTTTGTGCAGGTGTGTCTGTTTTTATGTTTGTGTAAGTGCATCTGTTTGTGTGTGTGTAAATGTGTGTCTGTGTAAATGTGTGTGTTTGTGCAGGCAGGTGTGTCTGTTTTTATGTTTGTGTGTGTGTGTATTTGTGTCTATTTTTATGTGTGAGTTTGTGTGTGTGGGGGGTTTGTAAGTGGATGTTGGAGCAGCTGTCACCTCCAGGGCCTTTAACCAGATGGAACTCATGCTGAAATGTGTGGCTGTGTGTGTGTTGTAGAACGTAGAGAGTGAAAGGTGTAAGTGTGTGTGCGTGTCTGTGTGCGTGTGTGTGTGTGTGTGTGTGAGAATGAACAGTTCGTCTGAGAGTCTCATCTCTCCTTACATTTCTGCTCCAGAAAGGACATGTACACACACATACACAGACATGCAGGTTTATTAATAACCCAAACACTGAACGGCCAGCAGCAGGAGCAGCTTTATTTCTCGCCGGCCTGGTGAGATGTGCAGTTAAGTGCTGTTTGAAGACCGATACGTAATATTAATGTTAACTTATTATTAAGGTGGAAACAGGACCATAGGGTGGTAATGAAGAGCAGGACTGGAAGTCGAATCGAATGAATGAGGACAGGAAGTGATGTCATTTGTGATGAGAGAAAGAAGCCAGGTCCCTGGAGGTCATGTGGGTTCTGAGCAGTGAGGCCGCATCAGGGTGTGGAGCCTGGAGGGCGATGGACAGGGCGCTGCGTCCGTCCTGCAGCAGAGAGGGGACATGTTTATACTGACAAATACACATCCAACACAGGAAGCTTCTGTATTTAGTTGACTAGCAGCTCTTACTAGTGTTGTTCTTTATGACATAATGAAGATGATGACATGACGTGAAAAAAACAAGACATCACATGCTGGTCATGTGATGATAACTATAACAAAATACATCATGTATATTATTAACGAATAACAACAAGATTATATTTATTTTTATATATTTTGTTGACGTTATTTCACGTTATTAATATGCAACATTTGTTTCAAATCAATGGTAGTAGCCTAGTGTTACTCGCCTATGAACCAGAAGACCCAGGTTCAAACACCACTTACTACCATCATCTTACTACCATCATGTCCCTGAGCAAGACACTTAACCCCGAGTGTCTCCAGGGGGGACTGTCCCTGTAACTACTGGGTCTTCTGGTTGTATTGCACAAACAATACAAAATGTAGAAATCATTATAATTTTTCTTCGTCTAGCACCTAACAATCTCTGAGCATGCTCTTCACTGACAAGTCTGAGCCTTATCAGGGCTCTTAGTTTGTAAACTCAAAATTCTATAGAAATTGAACGAGAATTGCTGGTGTCTTCCTCTTGTAAGTCGCTTTGGATAAAAGCGTCTGCTAAATAAAGTAAGTAAAGTAAAGTAAAGATTGTAAGTAGCTCTGGATAAATGTTGTAAAAGTCTTGTGTTTCCAATTCGTTCGCACAGATGACGTCACACTTCTTCAATTCCCATTCGCACATTATTTATATTTCAGGATGCTTGTGGTGGGTTATAGATATTTGGTGGTGGGTTATATAGATATATGGTGGTGGGTTTATAGATAGTTGGTGGTGGGTTATAGATATATTGTGGTGGGTTATAGATATATGGTGGTGGATTATAGATATTTGGTGTTGGTTTATAGATATATGGTGGTGGGTTATAGATATATGTGGCGGTTATAGATAATGGTGGTGGGTTATAGATATATGGTGGTGGTATAGATATATGTGGCGGGTTATAGATATTTGGTGGTGGTTATATAGATATTGGTGGTGGGTTTTATAGTTGGTGGTGGGTTAGATATGGTGGTGGTTTATAGATATTTGGTGTTGGTTTATAGATATATGGTGGTGGGTTATAGATATATGGTGGTGGGTTATAGATATATGTGGCGGGTTATAGATATATGGTGGTGGGTTATAGATATATGGTGGTGGGTTATAGATATATGTGGCGGGTTACAGATGTATGGTGGTGGGTTATATAGATATATGGTGGTGGGTTATAGATATATGTGGCGGGTTATAGATATATGGTGCTGGGTTATATAGATATATGGTGGTGGGTTTAGATATATGTGGCGGGTTATAGATATATGGTGGTGGGTTATAGATATATGTGGCGGGTTTAGATATATGGTGGTGGGTTATATCTATATATGGTGGTGGGTTATAGATATATATTGTGGTGGGTTATAGATATATGGTGGTGTTTATAGATATTTGGTGGCGGGTTTATATATGGTGTGTTATAATTTTGGTGTTGGTTATATATTTATGTGGTGGGTTATACAGATATATGTGGCAGGTTACAGATATATGGTGGTGGGTTATAGATATATGGTGGTGGGTTATAGATATATGTGGCGGGTTATAGATATATGGTGGCGGGTTATAGATATTTGGTGTTGGTTTATAGATTTATGGTGGTGGGTTAAACAGATATATGTGGCGGGTTACAGATATATGGTGGTGGGTTATATAGATATATGGTGGTGGGTTATAGATATATGTGGCGGGTTATAGATATATGGTGGTGGGTTATATATATATATGGTGGTGGGTTATAGATATATGTGGCGGGTTATAGATATATGGTGGTGGGTTATAGATATATGTGGCGGGTTACAGATATATGGTGGTGGCTTATAGATATTTGGTGGCGGGTTATAGATATATGGTGGTGGGTTATAAATATTTGGTGTTGGTTATAGATATTTGGTGCTGGTTTATATAGATATTTGGTGTTGGTTTATAGATATATGGTGGTGGGTTATATAGATATTTGGTGGTGGGTTTATAGATATAGTCAATACGCCTGTCAATACATGTAGCGCAGTGTCCATCTCATCCCTTATACACTAATGTGACCACGCCAACTAACACCATCATCATGTTCTTATACGGTGTCTGGGAAAAAAAACCTTGTGCAGCTGAGAAAGCAAATCCATGATGAATAGAACCTGGGGATGATCTGTGCTGCTGTTACGTGCAGAGCTGACAGATCTGGACGTTTCTGCACCATAGGGGCAGAATTTTAAGCGGGCGCCAGGTGGTTTTCTCTCTGCTCTTCTGGAGGAGATAAGACCCCCTTGAGCAGGATTAAATCCACACTGGGAATCCCCGCAGTACAGAAGGCCATTAAAAGTGCTGTGCCCATCCAGGGCTTCCTTTCTGAAGGACCAATGGCTAATCCCTCCCGCTCTTGTCCTGTTATTAACACAAATAAAAAGCCGCAGTAGAACTGAGGCGATTTTGTATTTCACGCTTAATTCACTTAAACATGAAATCATTTGCACATCTGCAGTCGTGTAGATTTAATCTGATTTTCATTATCTTTTATTAGGCTCATTTTCATTAGTTAAAACACAAGAGCATTGGAACTGTTCAACTGGATACTAAGTATAATGGAGTATAAAATGGAGAATAAAAATATGTGCTTCTAGAAGGTTTTTTGCCTTATGCATAATACAAAAATAAATTTTATAGGACCTTAGGTGTGCTTGAGGTTTACTATGTTTTTACCCAAAGAATGCAGTGTTCACAATGACACTTATATGCAGTGTTTCACTTCACTTATATCGGTCATATTTGTCCCCTAATTCTGTATCTGACGTTCTTTCTAAAATCCAGCCATGGTGCAGATTTACAGCCACTTTGTTCCAGACCCACAATGAGATGTCCCAGGACGCCGTTTCACCGTCTGTAGCTTTAAATGCTAATGAGGAGGAGAGCGGCCTATAGAAGTTTAGGGGACATTCGATGTCATCTACACCCACACACCACCACAATGTTTGGTGCTGACAGGAAGTCGTGTCGCTGTTCAGAAAAAATTAAATGAACCCACTGGTTCTTCAGATTCTCGAGTCACGAAACTAAAAAATACATTTGTGCTCATTTTTACATCCAATCACTGAGCAACTGCAATTCTTCGCATTTTTGGAAGCCATGACGGTTGGTGGACTTTTTATAAACTTCACACACACCACCTTGCAACTAAACAAATTTAGTACATTTGCAAAAACCATTTGAATACACATAAAACTAAGATAATTTAACACCAATAAGCACTTATATGCATAAATACGAACATTTATTCATCAATTTACGTAATAGAATGACCTTTCGGTTTTGTTAAGGGAGTGTGACAGCTGTGAACCCGACTGACCCGATCAGTGAGGGTGACGTCGCAGTCAGGGCGCTCCAGCAGGGCGGTGATGATGTCACAGCAGCCGAGCTCACAGGCGTTCATGAGCGCGGTGGATTCTGATTGGTCCTGGGCGTTGCAGTCTGCGCCCGCAGACAGCAGGAGGCGCACCATGTCCTCTCGGCCGCGCCTCACAGCCAGGTGAAGAGCCGTCTGTCCCGCCTGAAAGCAAGAAAAAAATGGACAATTTACATGGTTATACACATGAACGAAGCTGGACGTTAAACACTGGTGGGGTGGGAAGTTTCTCTGGGCGGAAAAAGCATGAGAAATGGGAGGCAACCTTTCCCCTTATGATGTCATAAGGGCACAAAAAGGGCTCTCTGAACGGCGAAGGAATATCCAAAGCACGCTTTACACGATCACCATTTCCAGCCACTGCAGGACCATAGACAGGCTGGTGGACCTCATATTAATGTTCAATCATCTCACAAATCACATCTTCATAATAGGGGACATGCACACCAGGTGGATTGGTAACTCTGGATTGTCCACAGGTGTGAATGTGTGAGTGAACAGTGTGTGAGTGTCCCATGATGGGCAGCTGCAGGTCTATGTGGTTGAGGATAATGAATGAGCGAGAAGGAGATGGGTACCGGGGCTAGGCGAGCGTTAACATCTCCAAGACTCAGCAGCTGCAGGACCACCCCCTGCTTCTCAGGAGACTCTGGCCCTGTGACAGCAGCCAGAGGAGGGGAGAGTATCCATCCTTGCTCCGGAGATCTACATCACACACACCTGAAGAACCACGTATCATGCATTAACGCAAGTTATTTAAAACAATAGACAGTTGCCTGTTTCTGCCAGTCTGACCTGAGTCCAGGAGGACCTGGCTGACGCTGAAGTTGCCATGAGACATGCTGTAGTGGAGAGCCGTGTTGCCTTCGTCATCCACCATGTTCACCAGGAAGTAGAGCAGGGTGGGTGTGGTGGCCTTCACCTGCTTCAGGTACAACTCCACACACTGGGCGCTTGAGTCTTCCTCAGCAGCCAAGTGGAACCAGTGCTGGAAAACCACTGTTAGAGCCTGGACCTGAGAATCAGCAGCACAAAAAAAAAGTGGTAAAACCAGAGGGTTCCTGGTTCTTCTTCAATGTGACCTTGAAAAAAGCAGACGCTGATCAGACCAGAAGAAGAAGGGTTAAAGTTGGTAGAAAGACAAGTTACTGTCTGTCAATCACAAAAGCACTGAAAGTGCAGGAAAGTGTGTTGTAGGGCCTGAATCAACCTCATGACCTTTCTACAGGAACGTGAACACCTCCGATGGCCAGTTTGTGTAG